>NW_015506406.1:304367-388966 GCF_001515645.1 Sinocyclocheilus grahami
TCCGGTAATAGATTATGGCTCGACTGAACGGAAATAAGCGTGATGAAGCCCCTGTCGACATTCCCATTGCACTTGTGGTGTGAAAATATGAAAATGCATATTTAATTATTCAAGAATTATCTGTATATGTGTTTGTGTGTATATATATATCTTGCAATTTACAGATTTTAGCTGGTTAAACTCAGCTGAATCGCTTGTAACTATATTAACTCACAGTTTGTTAGGACACTTGTTTGTTAGCGATGTGTTCCTCATCCTTTACATTTTTACACCTTTCTCCTTCCAGTCTTTTCCAGCTGGCACTCACAGATGCGTTTCTCCCTCTCTTCCTCTGTCCATCTTTTCTTCCTCACTCTCTCTTAACCACATGAGTCTCGAGTCCCTCGGTGGTCCAGGACCAGGCTGAGAGCTTGTTCTCCTCTTAATCAAAGCAACAGATGCGATTAGTCTGGAGCGGGTGGCACAGGCTGCTCTACCCCTGGGTAATCAATTTGCAATGGCAGATGCTCACATGGGAAGAAACTTGCCTGCTGCCCAACAGCTGTTCGCCAGTAAGTATCAAGGATCCCTGTATTCACCCCTCAGTCTAGCTTTCAACTGGGGTCAACAGCTTGTTCTTCTTTGTAGTTGAACATAAATAGTGGGAAGATCTGAATGATTTGATTAAACAACTCATTGCCACTGTATATTTAGTCTGATTTAAAGTCAGGTCTGATCAGACACGTTTCTTATGGGATATTCTTATTCAAATGTAGTACTTCACAGTTTTTGTTTTATCCAGCTGTATTTACTCAGTGCAACCTATAACATCCAAGTGAAAGATATAACACCAACATGTCAGAAAAAAAGAATAAAAAACAGGATCACAGAGTTGATAAAGGATCTGAATGAAAAAGGATCACCCCCTTGTGTCAGTATTTTGTTGAACCACCTTTTGCTGTAATTACAGCCTTTAGTCTGTTGGGATTTGTCTCTGTCTCTGCTAACTTTGCTCATCTAGACTTTGCAATATTTGCCCACTCTTCTTTGCAGAACTGCTCAAGTTCTGTTAAATTTGATGGTGACAGTTTGAAGACTGCAGTCTTCAAGTCATTCCACGGATTTTCAGTCAGTTTAAGTCTAGGCTCTGACTAGGGCATGCAAGAACATTCACCTTTTTCTCCTTCAACCACTGTGTGCTCAGTTCTGCTGTGTGCTTTGGGTTATTGTCATGTTGGAGGGTAAACCTCCTTTTTCAGAGTTGCTGTAGGACTCTTGGTCGCCTCTCTGACCAGTTTCCTGCTGCTCTTTCATCCAGTTCCAGGGAGGGTCTGTGTTGTACCAAATACCTTCCACTTCTCTAATAGACTTCTGTGTGCTTATAGGCATTGATTAAAGCCTTTTAATTTTTTTTGTATCCATCTCCTGACTTGTTCCTGTCTACAACTTCATCCCGGAAATCTTTTGTCAGTGCCTTGCCACCCATAGTTGATTGTTTGCTTCAGTTGCGCTACCAAGGACTGAAATGCTCCAGGAAAGCTCTTTTCATGCTGAGCAAATCAAAATGACCACAGCTGATCACAGTTGAAAGTCAAATGAATTTGTGTGCCATTGAGAAGGTGATTAGCTATAACTGATTGAGTTTATAAGTCATTTTTAGGAGGGGTGATCCTTTTTGTGTTTTTTTTATTTATTTATACATATTGGTGTTATATCTTTCACTTGGATATTATAAAGTTGCACAGAGTACAGCTGGATAAAACATTGTTGTCACTCTTTGTCATAAATTCCTGCAGCTGCTTCAGAGTTGCTGTAGGACTCTTGGTCGCCTCTCTGACCAGTTTCCTGCTGCTCTTTCATCCAGTTCCAGGGAGGGTCTGTGTTGTACCAAATACCTTCCACTTCTCTAATAGACTTCTGTGTGCTTATAGGCATTGATTAAAGCCTTTTAATTTTTTTTGTATCCATCTCCTGACTTGTTCCTGTCTACAACTTCATCCCGGAAATCTTTTGTCAGTGCCTTGCCACCCATAGTTGATTGTTTGCTTCAGTTGCGCTACCAAGGACTGAAATGCTCCAGGAAAGCTCTTTTCATGCTGAGCAAATCAAAATGACCACAGCTGATCACAGTTGAAAGTCAAATGAATTTGTGTGCCATTGAGAAGGTGATTAGCTATAACTGATTGAGTTTATAAGTCATTTTTAGGAGGGGTGATCCTTTTTGTGTTTTTTTTTTTATTTATACATATTGGTGTTATATCTTTCACTTGGATATTATAAAGTTGCACAGAGTACAGCTGGATAAAACAAAAACTGTATCCATCTTCATTTCAAGCTGCAAAGCAACAAAACGTGATTATTTTAAAGGGGGGTGAATCTTTTCTATACCCACTGTATTAGTTTTTGTTGGTGACAACATTTAGGACATTGATTTGATTGTGTAATATAGTTGGAAGCTATAGTACTGGCCAATGGTTCAGAATTATTAAGATTTTTTATTGTTTTTGAAAGAAGTCTATCATGCTACCAAGGCTGCATTTATTGAATCAAAAATACAGTACAAACAGTAATATTGTGAAATGTTATTACAATTGAAATGAACTGTTTTCTATTTGAATATATTTTCAAACGTAATTAATTCTTGTGATGTAAAGCTGAATTTTCAGCATCATTACTCCAGTCTTCAGTGTCACATGATCCTTCAGAAATCATTCTAATATGCTGATTTGCTGCTCAAGAAACATTTCTTATTATTACCAATGTTGAAAATGGTCTTGCTGTTTAATATTTTTGTTGAAACCACAATACAGGATTTATTAACTTTATTTTGTAAACTTAATGTAATGAATGCAACCAAACATTGCCCAAAACCTTAGTCTCTCAGAGTTCACAGAGCTGGTAATAATAGTAACAGTCACTTTCTAGGAAAATCATCATGACAAATATGTCATTGAGTCTGACAATGGAATAAAAATGACATGCCTAGAGGACAGACATGCAATCCATTTTTAACCAAATATGTTGTTTATGTCATACAGTCTGAGAATACATGATGTCTCATATCTGTGCTGTCAGTCAAAAAGTTTGTCAGATTATAAAATGTATCAGTTGTGTTCAAATAAAACACAAAAATGGCCCAAAACCTTAAGTCAGTGAAAGGAGGTGCTTAAGGTTGACCAAAAGATGTCAAACTGAATATTATATGAGCTATTTTATTATCTATTCATTTTAAACATTTCATTATTATTTTATTTTAGTTAAATACAGATCAAAACAATGTCAACTAGCAGTAAATGTTAAAGGGCACCCATTATGCAATATTCACTTTTACATGTTTGGACATAAATGTGTGTTGGCAGTGTGCACACAACCACCCTATAATTAAAATCCACCAACTTCTTTTTTTAATCCCCATAAATCATAAGTAGTATCTGCACAAAGTGACATCAAATTTTACAGGCCCCGCCCACGACTGTTGATGGACACTGCCGTATTAGCATAGACCCCACCCTGAGTGAGCCGCACACAATCCGCCATGTTTATCTTCACACTAAAGCAGGGGTTCTCGAGGTCCACTTTCCTGCAGAGTTTAGCTCCAGCCCTAATCAAACACACCTGAACAAGCTCATCAAGGTCTTCAGGATCACTAGAAAGATGCAGGCAGGTGAGTTTGACCAAGGTTGGAGCTAAACTCTGCCGGAAAGTGGACCTCGTGGGCCAGAGTTGAGAACCCCTGCTCTACAGCATTAAAAGCAGCATTCAAGTTAGAAATGTCTTCTTATTAAAGCTTTTAAACCTCAAAGTTATTCAGTTGAGAGCAGTGAGTGATTTTCTGTTTTTATTTTATTGTTTGGCTCATATTAACAGCGTAGACAGCAGTATAGGTATTGTATATTACGCTGCTGTCACTTAAGGACATTTAAAAAAAAAAAAGTCTATTGTCAATGTGTACCTTGCATTTGGGAAATATCAGTAAGACCTATAGGGGAAGCAGGAAGAAAAAGTACAAGTACGTGGAGATGGGCTGTAGGAATGAAAGGCCATCATTCACAGTTGATAACCAAAGTCTACCATGAACACTGACCTTAAAATTCAGTTTTTCTCCATAAGAAATGGAGCTCAGAATAGATGCTAGAAAATTGCATTCGCCAACTGAGTGTGTAAATTTTGCAAAAGGAGCACTCAAGATGAGGGCAGGTCAAGATGACTTCAACTAAGAGCAGCCTGCTGATGATCTCAAGGCCATGCAATTAAAGGTAGAGCAGTGAATATCGAACAGAAACGTGATACTATTGAGGAGCTGACAGGTTTATGAATGTCAATGTAACCAATGTTTTTCCACACAATCTGAATGTGGTGAAGAAGCCCTTTGGGACCATTAGTCAACTCCATGTCAATGAGAAAAGACTGCCGTGTGGCCATCTTGTCCGTATTGTTAGCATAATTTTCATATTCTCCTTTAACAAGAGGGTAATATCTCTAAAGAAAGCTAGACTTAGTTAGACTTTCCTGCCCTTTCTTCTTCTCAATGGCCTCATAAAGACACACACACACATATAACATGGTACGCAGCCTGAATTATTCCCTTGAAATACTTACTGTACAATAGTCTCACTATTAAAATCAGGTGAGTTAAGGCTGATGTTTGCTTATTATCTAAAGTTAAGCGTTGTGGGTAACTAGTCTAAAAGACTAGCATAAGGTTAATTCTGATGTTAGCATGTTGCATGTGTAACAGAAATGAATGGTTTTTCTGAAAGTTTAAAGAAGTTTAAAAGGTCTTTGAGTTTGAAGGTTCTCTTTCAGTGGTTCACTAAACGCTGCGTGACACAAGGGACGCCCCTTGGGTGTGCCGATTATCTGAAGCCCATATGGAATCACGCCAGTTCATTGGCTGATGGCGTGGGCACCACCTCAGCATCACCCTCTCCAATACTAGCGAGCGCACCATCCGCTCCTCAGATTTCCTACCTTCAGAAGCGGTCATTTAACCCTTCAGAAGTGATTTATCTGGACTGTATTTCATCTTATTTCTTTGAGTTTCTCTTTTGCACTTCAACGACCACATTCAGTGGAACCTTGTTTCTCCTCGCAGTGAAGTGTTATGGAGTTTTGTTGCTGCCAGCCGCCGTGCTCTCGCTTTATCGTGAGCAACGATCCACATAGTAAGTGTGTAAAATGTATGGGTTTAGTGGGTCAGTGCATTTCAGGGTGCAGTAATAGGTCGGCCTCGCTCAGTGCTGAAGGAAGGAGACCCATCAGACTTCCCATCAAAAACTGTTTCTGTTTTAGCTGCTGCTTACACAATGGGAGATGCTCACGACTTTCTCCCCATGTTAGCCACCCCTACTTATGCACCAGGCCGAGCCTCTTCTCCAGTTCTCATGGGCCGACCCATCTCGCGAGAGGATGCCACAAGCCCTCCTCTGCCACTGTTAATGCCATACCTGTCTACACAAGTGCATGACTGCCTCAGGGACCTGACACTAACATATCCTCCGGACTGCAGCCTCTATCATGCTACCTACACGCATGGAGGCGTCTGCCAGGAGTGTCGCCTTGGATTCTCTGCACAATCCAGTTTGGCTACACACTGTGGTAAACAGATCCTTAGAGGCTTATTTTCTGCAGCCAGGAAATCTCCTCACTCCTCTGCAAGGGTGTGATAGAGGAGGTCCCTCCTTCGGACGTGAATCGCAGCTTTTTCAGTCGCTATTTCCTCGTTCCGAAAAAGGACAGAGGTCTGTGACCTATTTTAGACCTGTGCAGGCAAAATTTCTCTTTTTCGAAGGGAAATTCAAAATGCTAATGCTGAAAGCTATTCTGGCTCATTGGTTCGTTACTGTAGACCTGAAGGATGCTTACTTTCATATTCAAGTTGTTCAGTGGCACAGGAAGTTCCTCAAGTTCGCCTTTGGGGGAAAGGCATATTAATACAGCGTTCTTCCCTTTGGTCTGGCTTTGGGTCCACGTACGTTTACGAAGTGCATGGCTGCTGCTCTGGCCCTTTGAGGCGCCAGGGCATTCATGTGCTCAACTCCAGGGAGTTGGTTATTCGTCACAGAGACATTCTTCTTCACCACCTTCAATCTCTTGGCCTCCAGTTAAATGCTCAGAAGAGTGTTCTCACCCCTTCTCAGCAGACCATTTTCTTGGGGGTCCAGCTTGATTCTGTTCTGATGCAGGCCCGTTTGGCTCCTGGTTGGATTTCAGGTATCAAAACGTGTGTGGCCCATTTCAAGATAGGTCATCACCTTTCGGTGAGAACATTTCGCAGACTCCTGGGTCTCATGGCAGTGGCCTCTTCTGTGCTGCCCCTGGGGCTGCTTCATATGAGGCCATTTCTGTGGTGGATGAAGTTCAAAGGAGTTCGTCCCTCATGGCCGGCCCTACGCCAACTAAGAGTGACGCGCAGTTGCCTTCACGCCCTCTTGACATGGCGGGACCCTCTCTTTCTTCAGCAAAAGGTCAAGATGGGTGCTGTTTGCAGTGGCCAGATGAATGCCTCGATGGATGCCTCCCTAACTGGTTGGGGCGTGGACATGGAGGACAGACCGCTTGTGGAGTCTGGATGGGAGAGTTCCTCTCCCATCCAGGCACATAGGCACATAAACTATCTAGACCTCGCAGCGGACTTCCTATTGAGACAGAAACTCAGGTCTTCATGCTGAACTGCCAGATGGTGGCTCAGATTTGGGATCTTTTCGGCAGGGCAGAGGTAGATCTCTTTGAGTTACAGGAATAGACCCAAGGCCCCTTTGGTTCTCCCTATGTCACCTGGCACCTCTGGGGATAGATGACCCTCTTGACATGGCGGGACCCTCTCTTTCTTCAGCAAAAGGTCAAGATGGGTGCTGTTTGCAGTGGCCAGATGAATGCCTCGATGGATGCCTCCCTAACTGGTTGGGGCGTGGACATGGAGGACAGACCGCTTGTGGAGTCATAGGAGCACATAGGCACATAAACTATCTAGACCGAAACTCAGGTCTTCATGCTGAACTGCCAGATGGTGGCTCAGATTTGGGATCTTTTCGGCAGGGCAGAGGTAGATCTCTTTGAGTTACAGGAATAGACCCAAGGCCCCTTTGGTTCTCCCTATGTCACCTGGCACCTCTGGGGATAGATGCTTTTGCTCATCCGTGGCTGGGTCTGAAGTTGTACACATTTCTGCCAATCAAGTTGATTCCGGCGATCTTGTGCAGGGTGAGGGAATGTGGAGTCTGCCTCCTGTTGATAGCCCCACTCTGGCCGTCCCAGATGTGGTTTTCAGAACTAGTCTCCCATCTAGAGCACACCCCCATGAGAGATTCCAATCAGGAAAGACGTGCTGTCTCAACTCCAGGGCAGGTTCTGGCACCCTCCACCTGAGATTTGGAAGCTATGAGTGTGGCCGATTAAGGGCGATCGGCTGTGACCTCTGGTCTTCCTGTGGATGTTCAGGAAACCATTGATAATTCTAGGGCTCCTTCTACTAGGAGGCTTTATTCTTCCAAATGGAAGGTTTTTGAGTTGTGATGTTTGGCTCAAGCAGTGGACCCAGTCAGCTGCCCGATTGGTTCAGTGCCGGAGTTTCTGCAGGAGAAAGGATTCTTTAATCAGTAGAAAGTTCCAAAGCTTTTAGTTGAAGTAATTTTTGTAACATTATATTTGCTCTCTTTTTTGATAAATTTAAAGCATCCTTGCTGAATAAAAGTATTTTTTCTTATATATATATAAAATGAAATAAATAATTAAAAAGAAATAAATAAACAAATTTTACTGACCCCAAACTTTTGAACTGTAGTGAATACGTAAATTTATTGACCATTATGGAGGAACAGAAAATTCTCAGATATTTTTTTCCAGTTAATTCCATTTCCTGTCATTCAAATTGTCTTTGATACAGCATTCCAGCAAATTTCTCATCTTCACTAGAAAACCGTTATTGACCCAACATGTAGGCTACATCTCAGTGAGCAGGAACATATTTGACACTGGAGCTGTTGGGAGAGGTTGACATGAATGTTTAATTGAAGCCAAGAATTGTTTTTTACTGGACATATAGGAGCTTCAAACCAATCTCACATAAAGCTGGTAAAATTATATTTAAAAAAAAACATATGGTGTTCCCAGGACCGGTTTACATTGTTTTTCTGTCTTTATTTTGACAACCAATATACCAAATGACAGCTTTAACACTTCAGAACTGAAAATTGTTTTGTGCTTAAATTGTTATAAGCCACAGAAATAGTCCACATTTCACCATATGTGTTAGGTCACTTGTATTCTGGCCACAGAATACACTTTTTGCATAATCTTTCCTCAGTGATAGCAGGAGGCCACATAACACAACCTCAGCAAAAGATATAATCAACCTGATTAATAAGATCAGCACAAACAGAGGTTAAACAGAAAGGTTAAATGCTCTTTTAGAGGTGAACGTTACAATCAATAGACGCCCTGTCAGCATGTTGAAAACTCCAATGGACACCATCCTGTACATACGATTAGAGAAGTTTGTGAAAAGCCAGTAGAAAGTCCATCTGCAAAAAAAAAAAAAAACCTCATATACACGATTGCTTCTATTTCAGTGGAAACTCTCAGAGCAAAATTCAGCGTGACCTTAAAATGGCATATACTGTACTGTATAGTGAGAACCGAGAAACTGTACGAACAGAGAGTGAACTATTCACCAACAATACAGAGGAAACCTGTCTTGTTTGCTTATTTGGGTCAAAACTATTAATATCCGACATGAGCTTGAGGCTGTCAGTTTGACCCTTCTGTCAGACAACATCAATTCAAACGTTTTTTTTTAAGCTGCACCAGCCCAGATGGAGGCCCTCGAGAGGATGGGGAATCCAGGGATGAGGCACACGGACACCCTCTAAATGGCACACAGGTTTCATCTTGTATTTATATTTTTCTGTTGCAATTCAAGGTGAATAGACTGAATACTTGACCCTTTATAACCTTGTTCCAAAACCTACTAAGCTGCCTACCTACCCTGCATAGTCTGATGCAAAAAGTTGGCAGAAACATTACGCTGCTTTCTAAGATATCTTCATTTGGCAAAGAAATAATTAATTCAAGGTCCATTTCTCTACATATGCATATCTAATCAAATGTTACCCAGTATTAGTGTGAAGTGTAGTTTTATGTTTAACCCTGTAAAGTCAGAAAAAAAGTTTACATAATGTTTTTTTGTTGAGTGTCATATTTGATGCATTGACTTTTATGACTCATAGTATAATATACCAATAATGTAGAGCTCCTAAAAGAGGAAAAAACACCTTGATTTTATTCAAAGCCCCAAACTGAGCAAAAATATGCAATTTGTGCAGTTGATATTCACAGTAAATGGCCAGAAAGTAAGATTCTGATAGCTTGTAATGTAAATCATTGAGATCTTTATACAAGTTTAGCAGACTACTAAACTGCATATAAATATCAGATTTCACTCTATACCTCATAATAATATGCCTTAAGATGATATTTAAACGCTTAGTTTTATAATCAAAGTTCTGTAGTTTTCATTTTGGGGGCAAAACATGTAATGCAATGCAATGCAATACATTGCTTCAAACATTCTTCAGAAGCCTGATATGTCATATTTGATACTCACATTTAAACATGATTTTTCTAAAAAGAGGATGTATAGATAATCAAGTAAACCTAAGCTGCCTCAGTTCAGTAAGTGTTCATCAAATAATATTACTAATAATATGAAATTTATTCTTACATTTATTTACTTCATAAAAATCTGCAGATTTCACAGCTAAAAGACACATTAACCACGACCTGAAAGAGGACGTTTTCTGAATGATACTAAAAGGCCGGTCACATAAATGAACAGAATGTGATCCGTAGTGTGCTGAAAACACAAACAAATGCAAAAGTAAAAAAATAAAAATAAAATAGTTGGGGTTTAGGCTGATCTCAATCACATTTGTTTTGAAGGAGTCGAAAGGTCAAGACAAATTTTTGTCAGACTATTTTAACTAAAGACATGCTGTCTTTAAAATGTGATACTTCAAAAACAGTTTAAGTCGCGATACACAGGCCTCAGGGACCATTCAAACAGAACACGTTTTTGCATTTAAAAATGCAGGGCAGTGGAACGCAGGGCAGTGGAATGAAACCACAAAAACACAAGTTTTTAAAAGTTTAACTACTTTTAACTAGCGTGCCACCCTTTCAACACACTGTGTCATAACGCAAGCCCCAAGTGCACCAGAGCACCATGTCATGTAAGCGCAACGGTCAAACACATACGTCTAGCATGTTTACATGGATAAACTGGTAAAGCAGTGCAGAGGAATGCAAAAATGTGAGATGCAGGGTAATGAAATACGCAACATCTAAAGACTTTTTTAAATGTTTAACTTTTTTATTTGAGAACAGTATTTTTTAGAAAGGTGTGTCATGTGCGAGTCACTGCAAAAGATGCAAGATGTGAGTGCAGTGGTCAAATATGTGTGTTTACTTTGTGTGTGTGTGTGTGTGTGTGTGTGTGTGTGTTTCATTCCACTGCACAAGTCTCGGGTTTTACAATGCTTTGCTTTAAATAATGTCAGACATGGGCAGTGGAATATGGAAAGCCAAATTTTTGTGTGTGCATATTTAAGCCGTCTTAAGTTTTAATACACAGTTTTCTAATTGCTGCTAGCCAGGCATAAAATAAATGCCAGGTTTTAATTTAGAATCACACACCAACTAGGGTGGTAAAAAAAGTGGAAAGGGGAAAAAAGAAAAAGGTCTTAAGACGCGTTTCAAGATGCAAAAGACATGACTTGAGCACAGCAGTCAAAATTGTCCTTCTTGCATGCATTTACACAGAAAAACAATGGAAAAGTAGTTCAGTTCGGCTGAAAATGTTTAAGCTTTAAAAGAAGTGTATTAAATAATGCAAATACTAAAAATGTATCTGATGCTTTAAGTACCTGATCCTTCTTTATTTCAGCTGCTGTGTGTAAGAACAAGCACTAATGGACTACATAGAATCAGTCTGCACATCTTCGTTAGACACACACAAGATTAGACAATTTACAGACGTGGAACCTTTCCTTCCCCTTGATATCAATCAGTTTCTTTGTTCTAACCACTTACGACAGCCACAAGCAAAACGTTGTTCGCTGTGCACGGAAACTGCTGTTGACTGTGTGGTTTTTATATGCCTGTAGCATAATGCTGGGAAGCTCTGCCCATCATGACATCTCAGTGGCCCAAAATGTTGCTTAATTTTTCAATAACGCAAACTGAAGGTTTCAACAAAAGCATGTACACTTGGAGCTCATAGGTCTGTCTTTAAAGGTTTATAATTCAAATCAGTTTCTATATAGAAACAATTATAGAAAAAGTTTTACTTCAAGAACCCTGTTGTGCACATGGAAGCCCATTTCTGCCACAGGATAAAAAATAAAAAAAGGTAACTACAACTTTTTCTCTCACAATTTGCAATTACCTTTTTATTTTTTAAAAGAGAAATGCTAGATGTAACTAGATGAACTAGTTGCTAGATGAACTCGAATTTGTGAAAATAAAAGTCAGAATTCTGAGTTTATATCTCGCCATTCTGGAAAAAAAGTGAATTTGGAGAGAAAAGGTCACAATTACTTGTTTTTCTTCTATATTACACACAACATACTCTTCTGCATAAAATAATGCAAATGTACAAGTGAATTTCACCTAAGTTACATGCTAGTCAGAAAATATTAAGTGATGTTGTGCTCTTTATAACAACACACTATTTTCGTCCACTAACATTCCATTGTAGTCAGTAAAATGGTATACAATTAATAATTATGACAAAATGTTGACTAAATTCAAAGGGTATTTTGGTGAAAAATACAAAAGTCTAAAAATTAACACTGCCCATAACTAAAATATTCATGACTCAAAGAAAATCCTGATCATTCTGACATAAGGCAGCAGTTCTGTGTTACAGACATGATTCATATGTGCCTGTATCCCGCCTGATAGCACAAGGCTGGTTAAACTGTCTGAAATAAACACAACCAGTCCCATAACATCCATCAATGTTAAGAGCAAGACAGTGCACAAGTTCATTCAACCCAATACAATACATTTGTATACAAGACACTCAATGTTAATCAATAAAAACTATGGAGTGGCCATACAATATAAATCTGCTGATTAATTCACTTTGTTGGGAAGTAGTAAATCAAGTTTAGTGTAGTTATTATTCATCAAAATGAACAGTTGACTAATACATAAAAGTAGTTTTCTGGTGATTTCGACATAAAAGTTGTTTTCTCATTATCACAACTTAATTATCTCGTGATCTCAACATAAAAGTAGTTTTCTGGCGATTTCGACATAAAAGTGGTTTTCTCGTGATCACAACTTAATTATCTCGTGATCTCAACATAAAAGTAGTTTTCTGGCGATTTCGACATAAAAGTGGTTTTCTCGTGATCACAACTTAATTATCTCGTGATCTCAACATAAAAGTAGTTTTCTGGCGATTTCGACATAAAAGTGGTTTTCTCGTGATCACAACTTAATTATCTCGTGATCTCAACATAAAAGTAGTTTTCTGGTGATTTCGACATAAAAGTTGTTTTCTCATTATCACAACTTAATTATCTCGTGATCTCGACATTAAAATAGTTTTCTTGTTATCACGACTTTATCTCGTGATCTTGACGAAACAAAAGTTGTTTTCTCGTGATCACAACTTAATTATCTCGTGATCTCGACATTAAAATAGTTTTCTTGTTATCACGACTTTATCTCGTGATCTTGACGAAACAAAAGTTGTTTTCTCATTATCACAACTTAATTATCTCGTGATCTCAACATAAAAGTAGTTTTCTGGTGATTTCGACATAAAAGTTGTTTTCTCATTATCACAACTTAATTATCTCGTGATCTCAACATAAAAGTAGTTTTCTGGTGATTTCGGCATAACAAAAGTGGTTTTCTCGTTATCACGACTTTATCTCGTGATCTTGACGTAAGAAAAGTTGTTTTCTCATCATCACAACTTAATTATCTTGTGATCTCAACATAAAAGTAGTTTTCTGGTGATTTCGGCATAACAAAAGTGGTTTTCTGGTTATCACGACTTTATCTCGTGATCTTGACGTAACAAAAGTGGTTTTCTCGTGATCACGACTTAATTTTCTAGTGGTTTCGAAATAACAAAAATTGTTTTTGCGTTATCACGACTTAATTATCTTGTGATCCCGAAATAACAAAAGTGGTTTTTTTGTGATCACAACTTTATTATCTTGTGATCTCGACATAAATTGTTTTCTCATGATCTCAACATAACAAAAGTTGTTTTCTCATTATCACGGCTTTATCTCGTGATCTCGATGTAACAAAAATAGTTTTCTCGTTATCACAACTTAATTATTTTGTGATCTCGACATAAAAATAGTTTTCTCGTTATCACGACTTAATTATCTTGTGATCCCGAAATAACAAAAGTGGTTTTCTCGTGATCACAACTTTATTTTCTCGTAATCTCTGCATAAGTTGTTATCTCGTTATCATGACTTAATTTTCTCGTAATTTTGACATAAGTTGTTTCCTCACTATCACGACTTAATTATCTAGTGATCTCGAAATAACAAATTTGGTTTTATTGTGATCGCGACTTTATCTTTTGATCTCGACATAAGTTGTTTTCTCGTGATCTCAAAATAAAAGTTGTTTCACAATATTGTTTTTGTAAAACAATGCGTCATGAGTCTACTGTTGCTATAGTAATGAACGCAACTTTGACCTGCAGTCTACAGTATGATATTATAAGTGTTTTAACCATCATAAAAAATATGATGCATAAGCAACACAAATGAATGCCAGAAAACAAAAAGAGACCATCCAACACTTGTTTAATAAGACTCCAGTATGCAAACTCTTCCCTGTGCTTTTGTTCTGAAACATAGATTGGCTATAGCCGATCTTCTCGGCCCATGCTGTACTCTATTAAGTCTAGTTTGTGCAGCAGGTGTGGATCAATATCCTTCTTTATCTAATCAATAGAGCGGAGCTTAAAGGTAGGACATAAATGAATGCAGGGGAGGCTTCTCAAACACGGCTGACCCAACAGGAGGCGTCCAACTATGAGACTGACTGATGGACTCTAAAAAGTAGCATCTGGAATTCTGGAACTTCAAGTAATTAATAGTTGTATAACAATAATAGAATGTTTCCTTAAAAATAAATAAAAATACCTGATAGTAAAGCAAGGTTTATGATGAAGATGATGAGATGTACTACAGAAAGCCAGTGAACCCATAAAAATGGCACACTTCATCCAATCAAACTAGCAGGGCGAAATCCAGCAACTGCACGGCCTTTTCAAGCGGCTCCTAGAATGTGGCATAAATAAAGGCAAATTAAGTGAAATACGAATGAATTAAGAGCGACATTTTAATTTACAATCACACAGCCCTGTACAGACGTAAAAGGACGGAACGGGCACTGGGATTAAAATTCAGAGTTTATGCTCACAAGAGCTAGATCTGTTAACTTGGAGAACTTTGGAAAAGATTCAAAATATCCTTGAGTATTTAGTATTGTCCTCTAGATTATGCAATTTTAGGACCTTATATATGAATGCTTAGATAGGTGTCGTATTCCCATAGGTTGATGGGGATCAGCTGACGAGAGCTTGACTAACGTGACCTGCCAGAACTAACGCTACGCTTGATTTTAGGTCGAACTTGAGGTTTTCACAAAAATGAGTTAATTGAGCCCTCGTCTAACGATCCCAATGCTCCAAATAGTAATTAAACATCTAAATTTATCTTTATTTGTACGTTTTCTGAGAGGTCTACCTTCTTTGTTTTAAAAAGTTCAGTTTGTCTATCGGAAGCAAAGCACTTGCGTCTGACCAACCAAAAGGCAAGCACTGGTTTCCGTTTTGAAAGTAACATGCAGGAACGAGAATATAAAGCGTGGGACTTGATGAATGTTAAAAAGAGTTAAGAGTGATAAGCCACGAAAAGGGTTTAATATATAGGCCGCGTCTGTCTCATTAATGTTAAAGGGGTCATATGATGCTTTTTTTAAAGATCATTATTTTGTGTATTTGGTGTAACAGAATATGTTGACATGCTTTAATGTTCAAAAAACACATTCTTTTTCAAATACTGTACATTATTGTAGGTCCTCTATGCCCCGCCTCTCTCAAACGCGTCGTTTTCTACAAAGTCCCTCCTTCCGACAAGCGCAGTCTGCTCTGATTGGCCAGCTGACCCAGTGCATTGTGATTGGCCGAACACCACAAGCACTCGTCGGAAATGTAATGCCCCTTACTTAATGCGCGCGCACACACACGATGCGCAAAACTCCACATTTGAACAGTCAATAGCAAATACTTAAACTAATAACAAAACAGTCACTGATTCAGAAGTGCCAGATTGTCAAAGCAAAGTCAGAATTACCTCCTCTCCTAGGTTCACGAAACAGTCGTCCATAAAATGCATTGCTGTTCTGTTAAAGATTCTAATCTTAAAGATTCCTAAATGCTTCTATTTCTGGAAGGCCAAATAAAATGTTTTTGCTTTCGCCTAGAAACACACAGCGTCTCCCTGACATGCTGCTTCAACACTAACTGCGGTTACTGAAACCACACCTTCTTTCTTTGCTTGCACATTTGGGCGGCATTATGCAAATATTTCCACATAGTGAGGTAGATATGTGGGGGCGTGTTAGAATGAGCTGTTATAGGGGGCCGTGGCAGAGTCTTAACTTTGATAAAGAATATCTCTTTGGTTTTGAGACTTTAGTCTTTGCAACTTCAGGGATCTTATCTATGCACAATCAGCTTGTAACACTCCAACGAGAAAGGAAAACTTGAAATCGCATCATATGACCCCTTTAATCAAACAATTCAAGAAAAGAGGGAATCTCTCCCTGCTCTTGATTGAACTACTTTATTTGTAATGAATACACTAAATACGATGCCGTGCTTTACACATTTGATTGTTTTTCTTACTTGATTGATTCTAAAGTTTATTTGCATCTTTGTTTTTATTTATAATAGCAAAGATAAAATAAAAATAACTAATATGATTCATATAGTTATTATTATTAATATAAGAATTTGAGGGAAGGATGCATCGAGAATCATTTTTATCTAAACGAATCGTGAGGCAAGTGAAGATTCACACCTCTAGTCGCAACAACGTCTTCTGTGATTGGTCAAAACACCCCACGCAGTGCATTGTGGTATCATGGACAAAAGCTGGACATATATTTTTCCTATAGATTGGTTTGTGCCAAATTTGGTGATATTACCAGAGATTTTCAATCTATGGTTGCAAGGTGATTTTGTTTTGGAACCTTCAGAAAACTTTAACTAGATTTTTCTCAACATTGACTTTGCTATCGACTTCAAACGGGTGTAGCTCATTTTTTGTCCAATTCCAACAAATCATAATTTTGAAGATTTTTTTTAAAATAGAGAATGTGAACTCATTTTTGAAAAGTTGCTCATTTTGCCAGCATGGGTCACATATATGGATTTTAAATGCTTTTGTTGTATCCTGCCTAACAGAATGTTCACAATAGGATTGTAGATTTGTGAAAGAAAAGTCTCACATTAGTCCTACTGAAGTAATGCCGAAACTACTACTTGTCCCTTTTAGACACTGAATTAAATTAGACTGAATTCAACTTCAGCTAATGCCATTCTTTTAACATAACCTAACAAACACCCCAGAAAAATTAAAACAAAAACACAGCTTGAGAAAACAAATCTGCTTTTATACTCAGTTCTTAGCATCGGTAAGGACAATATTGGCAGTCACAAACATTAGACAGAACGTTGCCCACAATATCACAAACCAAACCCAGAACGTGTGATGGAAAGGCGACCGGTGCTTATTTACAGCATCCCTTCCCAACACGGGCTCTAGATGACGACGACTAAAATATACTAGGAAGGCCGGGATGATATACTGAATGCCCGTTCCAGCATACGCCCCAGTGATACCCACAAGCGACTCCAGATCGTGAGTACAGAAGGCCACGATAATGGGCGGCACTAGGGTAATGAGCGGGAAGACGATACGGTCCACCACCCAAGGGTATGTGCCACCGTCCCGATGGAAGAGAGTTTTCCAATTGTTGCGTAGCGTGACGGCTATTATGGGAAAGTTGGTGCTAATGGTGAAAACGGGAAAGAGGCCCAGGAAGTAGCGCAACACTGGAATGCTCAAGACATCGCAGTTATCCGTGAAATTTAAAGTGTACATGTCCCGCAGCAGAGAACTATCGAAGCAGAATATGGCCGTGAGGGACAGCAGGCTGTAGAAGCACAGGATGAGGATGTAGTCGGCCATGACCAGGGCGCTCATGCGCTGCTTGTTGGAGATGGGCGTCACGAGCGAGGGCAGCGAGTGCTGGCACATGAAGGAGTAGACACAGACCCCGAAGAGGTTGGGCACACCTGAGATCTGAGCCACAGATGGGTGGCCCTCACTGTGGCCCTTGCCAATACGAATCAAAGCCAGGATGATCATCATGGTGAACGCTGAAAGAGACAGAGGAACTCAATTATATAAAATCATGTAACATCATAAACTGCAATTATATGATGATCAAGTCTATTTTGTTGTATTTAGGGCAACACACTATAGTCAAAAACATTGCTTTTTCATGCACTTTTGAGATTTTGGTATATTTGGTTTTCATAACATGCTCTTTCAGAGTAGTGGGGAAAAAAACTTGCATCTGTAGATTTCAATTACACGTCTTTAAAGGCTGTTTTCTCTAAATGTTTGTTTTAAGCACTAAGCCAGAAATCTCCATTTCAGTAGCACTTACATACCTCAAACAGTTTTATTCCCATCTACATTCTGAAGGTTTATACAAATGGGTTTGTTCATGTATCATTTGCTTGATTCGATACAACATTTAATTCCTAAAAACACAGTGAAATGTATTTTTTTCTGCCTGTTGCCTCTATTTTCTGATTTATGGAGTGATCGAGAGAGATATCAAAAAAGTGTTTTTTAGAACAGAACTCTCTTGAACTTGCGATGATTGACAAGACCTCATTTCCTGAGATTTCTTGCACCTTTTATCGTAGTTTTTCATCAATTAATTCGGATGTAGAATGCAGTTGTCACTCTTGTAAGTAAAAATTACTGTAAAATGTATGCAAATTAGTGCATATTTAAACAACATTTTAAAAAGACAAAAAATGAACTGGGAATCGACTGGGGAAGTATGGTGATATCTATTAGATAAACGTTTTACCCTATTCACCTGCGGTGTCTTGCTTTAATACTGTACATTCATCTCATGCGTTTGAGTTTGCCAAATAGAGATGATTATTTGTTAACACTGTCCGCCTAAAGCCGATTTTTAGGAATATACCCATTTTTTTAGCCTGAATAGCAAAAAATGCATGAAATCTGATTTTAACTAAATCAATCCAAGTCTCATGAGGATGTGACTTGAAATCTAGTTAAATTGGATTTGACTAGATCCGTTTCAGCATGAACTGTACGAACAGATATCAAGTTTCTCTTCCATCATTTGGGACACAACTGGGAAATCCAAGGTCTCTGTCGTGTATGTTATGTGCTTTATGAGTTGTCTTGATGGACTTGAGCAGAGGACAAATTCCCAGTTCTGGTCTTTCCACACTGACAGCTTGCTGCTCATATACCGTGTCTACATTGGAAGCCACTGATGCAACAACTCGAGTCTGTCAACACTGTGGCATGACGCACAGCTCTGATGCATCCAATGTTCACAAACCACGGGCAAATCAGCTTCTAAGATCAAACCAAAACTTTACCAGTTCATTTAGCCAGAAATCCATGGTGTAAAAAGTTGACTTTGGGTCATTTTAAAATAGTGAAACTTTAGTTTAATTTTAGTACTAGAACCTACCTGCAAAAACTACCTTAAAAACTGAGCACAGGAGTATGCAGGGAAAAAGCGGTTTTATAATAAATATTGACGTGATTTTGCCAATAGAAGGTACAATACCATGGTCCATAAGATTTATTTAATGTTTCTGAAAGAAGTCTCTTATGCTACACTGCATTTGTACACAACATATGCGCCAATGGACATACATTATTAACACTGATCTCTGGGTTAGGTTTGACTAATTGGTCTGCACACAGAAACAGCCACAGGTCAAACTCAGAGTAAAGCCTTATTATTAAGCCTCCTTATTATTAGGTCTCCTAATTCTAACCCATTTATTTTATTTAAGCTTTTCATTATTTCTATACTATTGAATTGATAAAGAGACAAAAAATTAAAAGGCTTGATTTTCTGCATTTGTAATCTGATCAATGTTGCAATCAATGCTGAACAAGATGAGATTGTTAAGGATCTAATGGGCTGCTGGAAAATGCCGAGCTGGTTAAAAAGAACTAATTATGCCTCTAGGTGATGATCCCTGCATGGACAACCAGGTAGAGGAACACGGGTGGTAAAAACCCAAAATGACAGCTCCATCTCCTCCATTTGTTTTCTCAAAACATCTAGAGGAAGAGAGCTTAGTGCTGCACCTGGAAATCTTTATATATAGATTTCAGTCAGTTATTTAACAGCATGGTAAAGAAATGAAATTAAAGCAAATAAAATATTTACATGGTTGTGTGGTTATACTGTTACACTGGTTAAAGTTCTAATCCACAACAAAACGGGTAGCTATTAAACACCATTCTACCCTAGTTTCCGGATAGCTAAAGAGGACCGACAGTGATAACCAGTCCTCATCCTCTTTTCTAATGCATCACACAGCCAGGTCAGGGACTACAGGTGTATCTGAGATGCTTAGCCATTGGATTCAAAGGGGAAATGGATTGGTTCCGTCCACGCATGCGAGAGTCCAGCTGACGTGCAATTAATCGGAGGTGCTTCCGACAGCATTGCTGATCCAAAGGTCTCAATTAGCATTAATGGTGTCCTCACACATGCTCATTCAGTGCTTAAAAAGATTCATTCTTTCTAGCAGGAGTAAAACATTCTGGCAGCAAACAAGGGGCAGAGTCCATGTCACACTAATCTCAGTCTATTAATCAAGGGCAGGTTGCATGTAAGGGGAATAAATAATTCACTAGTTGCAAAGAACAAACAACGTTGAAGGAAAAGGGTACGTGTCTCAGGAGAGTGTTCATGCTGCCAGGAAAACTACAAATTACCTCATTCCAAGTACACAAAAAAAACAAAATAACCACTACAAATGATTGTAAGGCCTTGCAAGTAAGCAAAATAAAAAAAGTTAAACCAGGTCTCATTTTACACTAAATCTAGAGATGACGCAGAACTACTTGCCATGTGACCATACCAAAACAGCCTATGCAATCCTATGGAAACGAAATATAATGTAATATAATAATAAATAACTAGACATAATAACTTAATTTTCAGCATCATTACTCCAGGCTCCAGGAATCATACTAATATGCTGATTTGCTGCTTTATATTTTTGTGGAAACCATGATACATGTTTTTTTCAGGATTTTTAATGAATTAAATGAGTTCAAAAGAGCAGCATTTATTTAAAACAAATCTACAATGACACTTTACATTTCTTTAGTCACTTTTGATCAGTTTAATAATTTTATAAAAATACCCAATTAAAAGAATAAAAACAAAAATTATACAAATCTTTCTGACTTCAAACTTCTGACTGTATATATAAAAAATAAAAATAATTGATTGAAGAAAAATATATATTATATAATAGAACACTAGAAATTCACATCTGTCATGCTGTAGAAATTCTATTCCACGACAGACATGTCAGCTAAGGATGGTAAAATACAGAGCACAGAGGCAAAGGCAAAGAACTGCATTAACAGGTAACCTTCATTGTGCATTATGCTTAATATAGCAAAACAGACAGGCAAGAGCTCAACTAGAGGACAAACATAGACATACATAATGATGGAACTGCAAATCACTGGGGGAAACGTCAGAGACAGATAATGCAACCGAAGAACCAACTGGAGAGGATACATGCATGGATGGGATGTAGTCAGATTCAAGATGCATTACTCCTTTTCATAAAAATAGCAGCGTACAAAAGAGTTGCACTGAAAGAATAGGAGGGTAGAGGAGAAAAAAAGAAAAAAGAATCAAGGGCACACTTAATCCAAATACTCCTGACACAAGTCAAGTCATTGTATAGACGCTTAACCTTCAGCACAGAGGCCTTGTTTAGGGATGAGATGTGATTGCATACCGCCACATACGGCACAGCGATTCATCACACGCTATAAATTCCCTCAGTGTACATGCTGACGGCCATGGAAAATGCCACTGGTATCTGTGTCTTCAAGTCTTACTCATCATGATATGTTTGTAACTGACACCAGTGCTAGCAGAGACTGTTCGGAAAACACCACACAGGTGGACAAGGAGGATATAAAAAAGCGAACCAAATAAATTCATGCAGCAAAGTCAAACTTGTCATGTTTCCCCAAAGGACGGCGTGTTGGGTTTTGAAGGACACTCTTCATTAACAAATCACCCGTGAGATGTTGAGTCACATGACCAGCTGTGACCATCAAGTGTGAATGGAGAACAATGTCGAGTGGTGAGCACATTAGGACGACGTCAAAAACATCCCATCTGTGAAAGTATCACCAATCATCATCCATAAACTCTGTTATTTAGCCATCCAAAGCAACTTACAGTAATTGTGATTTTGCCAAGTACGACACATTCCTGGATCAACAACCTTGCTTGCTTGTCTTGGAACATTCCTATCAAACGAACAGGCTTCAGGGAGATATTTATTTATATTAGAGATACACTACTGTTAAAAAGCTTGGGGTCAGCAAGATTTCTATTTCAAATAAATGCTGTTCTTTTGAACTTTCCATTCCCACAGACAAAATGGATAATGGTTTACACAACAGTATTGAGCAGCACGTCTGTTTTCAGCATTGATGATAATAATAATTGTTTCTTATGCAGCAAATCAGCATATTAAAATTATTTTTGAAGGATCATGTGACACTGAAGACTGGAGTAATGATGCTGAAAATTCAGCTTTGCCATTACAGGAATAAATGACATTTTAAAATATATTCAAATAGAACAGATCGCGATCATCTGTGTGATCTAAGGTCATGGATCAAAGGTATATGGCGATAATCCTTCTGGTTTAAAGGGGTCATATGATGTTGCTAAAAATAACATTATTTTGTGTATTTGGTGTAATGAAATGTGTATGCGCGGTTTAAGGTAAAAAAAAAAAACATTTTCCACATACTGTACATTATTGTTTCTCTTCTATGCCCTGCCTTTCTGAAACGCGTAGATTTTTACAAAGCTCATCGTTCTGAAAAGTGAGGTGTGCTCTGATTAGCCAGCTATCCAGTGTGTTGTGATTGGCCGAATACCTCAAGCGTGTGACGGAAATGCTACGCCCCTTACCATATTGTGATGCCGTATCCCGGAGCGACAAGACAAAAACCATTAAAACTAGGACAGCACATTATATAGTTTCAGTATCGATATCACGATGTGCGCATCCACGAAAGTCACATCGCAGGATGTGTGATGTTTAGTATACTGATCGTTATATTTATACTGATTGTTTTCTTTGCTCACACACAGACACGGTGTCTACACCGGACGCGACAACTGTACAGAGATACCTATTTTAAATACATTTAGTAGCAGAGCTCCTGCACACGATTTTCAGTGCTGGAAATCCATTTATCCTTTGTTGAAACTTCCGCGTCGTCGTGGAGAGCGCAGGTCACGGTCGCTTAGCAACGGCAGATGCCACCAAAGCGCAAGCTCCCGAGCGCTTTGGAAAGAAGGAGAAAGCGGTGCGGCTGGCGTTTTTCCATGCGTTCTTAGGCGCGACATGTGAACGAACGGCCCCAAAGTCTGTTTACACTGGACGCGACAAAGCGACCGTTGCATATCATTTGAACTTTGTGTCAGTACATCATAAAGAGAACGAGGCATCAGTTTACTGTGGGGGATTTGTCGTGCCACGCTGCATCCAGTGTAGACATGGTTAGAGCAACGCAGATGCACGTGAACACTGAATTCTGTTCACTTCTGCATCCATTTGTGCCTGAAATACTGTGCTCTGCAAGTATCCTTGTAAAAGCAGTTGCTTATGGCTTAGGCGAAGGGAAACAATTGAGAAAGAAAATGAATGTGTAACAGTATATTGATTCACAGCAGTTTAATGTTCCTGTTGCTTTCTCTGTCATGAATGTTAATCAAATAAAACAAAGAAAAATCACTTTTGTAGCTTTAACACAGATTTGTTAGATTTAATTTATAGTGAAAACTATGCAGCATTATTTTACATTTGATTATTCAATTTCTGTACCTGAATACCGTAAGACTTAGATGAACTTGTTCCTATGTTGATTTACTCGCCTACAAAATCACCCCAGTCATTGATTCTTTTTTCCCCCAAATAGAGCTATTGAAGTCATCTGATTTTTTTCCATATCACAATATATTGCAGAAAAAAATTATATTGCAATGTGAGTTTTTTCCAATATCATGCAGCCCTAATTAAAACCCATTACAAACGAGGCATTTGTTGCATCCAGTGGGGACAATTACGGATTATAATTACATATACTGTCTTTTTACGCGTTGCGTTGCATCGCGCCGAGTAAACATAAAACCATGTCTGCATTTGTGATCGGAGAAATGACAAACAACAAGCGTTTGAATCATCAGTGGCAAATCCTTTAACTATGAAAATGTACTTCCAGACTGTGAGTCAGCATTATTTGTCAGAACACCGGTATTGTAGGTGCCCAGGTGCTCTACTCTCCCAGGATCAGGAAACAGTCCTCCATAAAATGCGCTGCACACATCTGAATATTTGGGTTGAACTGTTCTGGAACAGTGTTGTAAATACAACTTAACCACTGATTTCTAGTTGTGTCCTCTTTTGGAGGGCCAAACTATGTATTTTTGCTTTCGCAACGAAACACACAGCGTCTTCACAGTATGGCGGTGGCAGCAACAATAAAGTTACGCCTTCTTTCTTTGCGTAAACATTTGGGCGGCGTTATGCAAATCTTCCCACACAGTGACGTAGACATGTGGGGGCGTGTTTAAACGAGGCATTTAAGGAGGGCGTGGACCAGTCATAACTTTTATAAAGAATATCACTATGGGTTTGAAACTTTATCTTTGCAACTTTAGGGATCTTATCTATTCATGAACAGCTTGTAACACTCCAAAGAGAAAGGAAAACTTGAAATCGCATCATATGACCCCTTTAAAGCAACAACCTTTCAGTGTCAAGCCCAGATCTTTAACACCTACAGTATGCAACACCACAGGGCCCCTTCTAACAGTCTATTATGTACTGACAAAAAGTTATTTGGAATGACCATGCATTGATTTTTGGACTGTCTTTGTGATATAGTTCTGTTAATTATTGAATGAAAATGCTCATGCGACAGAGGGCGAATATACAGGGTACATCTCCCTAATTAAACTTTGTTTTGCACCTAATAGTTAAAGTAATGAAAGTTTTAACAGAACCTCATTAAGGAAGCAAATGTGGACATCAATACATAGCACTGGCTTAAGAGAGTGCAAAATTTAAGACATCTATTTTACAACAGTTTATTAAAAAAAAACAAAAAAAACAAGCAGAGAGCATCCACACTATGGACAGCCCAATCCATTTCAGACCAACTGATGATCCTCTGAAATTTTCAAGCAAATGTGTGACTGGTTTTATGGTCTGTTAAGGAAAGTAGGGTTTGGTAGTTTGTAGCTTGTCCATATTGCAGGCCCTGCTAAATGAGAGGCACCAACACATTTTCCTTCAGAGCAATTTTCAGGCTCTATGAGCTGAACCATTGCCTGGGGTATTCATTAAGGCACCGCTATATTTCAGAACACCTTGAGACTACACTGCTGCACAATATCTCACACTGATGCTGTTCCAGATCCAACACCCTTTACAGTATATCTGATCTATAAAAGCACTATAAAGTCTGGTTCTCAACGGATGCCTATTAATATGGGGAAAACCCTTTACATTTAAATAGTACTGGAGCTATATCCTTATAGTGGTGCTGCTGTTCACGGTTTGAATTGTCTGTATGAAGTAGAGCTGCAACTAATTCAATCAATTCAATCAATATGCCTCTGCATATTTATGTGTGCTCATGATTACTCATGAAGGCTGCACATCTACACTTGATTCTTTGCACCTTGCATCGATTGCGAATCACTTGATGCCATGAAATTTAAAATCTACTTATTTTTCACTTAAAATGATACATTTTCTCAGTTTAAACATTTGATATGTCATCTATGTTGTATTCTGAATAAAATATTGAAATTCGAAACTTCAATATTCGAAAATTGCATTTTGTTTTTAATCACAATTTGTACAATGTCCCAACTTTTTTGGAATCGGGTTTGTACATCCACATTTCCTTACATTTACAGACCCATGACCTTGTTAGCATTCTACTGTTTGAGCTGTAGGAACATATAAAATGGTGCAAATGATGTCTTCAACCTGAACAACAGATTTTTTGAGTCCTGAGCACCTTGTTCTAGCACCATTACCAGTAATACAGTCTCTGAGGAGCGTTTGGTAGCCCACCACAGCAATGCAACATGGAGTCATTAATCTCCAGGGAGTAATCACACGCTCTTTGTCCGTTCCTCAACGTTCACACTAAATATGAATTAAAGCGGCAACCTCATTGACTCATTCCGCTCTCCACGTCAAAAGCTGATAAATGTTCTCTACTTCAGTGCTGAGAGGAGGTGATCCTTCCTATTTAAATTACCCCTGCAATAAAACTGCCTTTAAATAATGCATGTGAAGACGCACAGCTTTGCATACAAGACGCCGTATCTGTGTTCCTGGTAAACAAGCTGCTTCGTGAATTTCATACAAGTGGCGACTGAGAGTCTATGGCTTCTGAGACTGCTGAGGTTTTATATCTGCGCACAGATGAGAAACAACCCACAACAAGCAGTATTAACTCAAGTATGAGGCTGCCATAGTCGCTGAGCTAATAATTGAGCTCTGCTTTCTGGTACGTAAGGCTGAGCAGAGTGACGGTGCTGGCAGTAGATGGCATCGAGGCTAAAGCACAAAGTGGCTCCCCTGACGCCAACTGAACCAAACCCTACTTACCACATCTCGTTTGACACAGGAGCAGGCACGGTCTCTCCTTCTGTGCATTATGGGTGAATGGAGGGACGCAAGGGACGTGCCTGCTTGTCCTGCTGTCTGCTGTGAGTAATGACTGAGAGCAGAGAGGATCATGGGAAAAAGCACAAGACTGGAAAGGGCGAAAAGAAAGAGGAAAAGAGATGACCGGTGACTGGTCAACCTATTGGGAAACCAGCATGAGAAGTTCATGTCTGGTTCAAATTCAAAAACAGAAGAACGGCTGAACTAATGTATAGATAAGCCATTATTAATCAATAAAGAGGAAAACTGTGGAAGTATGTTGAGGGAACTTTGACCACTTGGGCTTTGGTGTGAAATAACAGCACTGTATGGTTACTTGATTTGTAAACACACTACATAATGGATGAAAGTTGAGTCAGCCGGTCTAAATAAACCCTAAAAGGATGGCAAGGGTCTGAAAGTGTCACTCGGAAGGGGTTTATTTTAGGATGACTGCTTGAGTATATTCTCCTTGTTATTACTACACCACTTACCAAAAAAATTAAATGGACATGAAATATTGATTTGAGATCAAATTACTGTATTATGTGCGCTAAAAAGAAGCCGTGGAGTAATACGAGAGTCATGAAACTAGCACTGATATGTAGGAAATGAGTTGCCAGTGCCAAGTCAAATATACGGTTTAGCATCATCATGCAAAAAATATCCGTGCACTTTATATTCAATGCAAATGTTGGTCATAATAATGTCTCTGTGGAAATATATCACAGACTAATCACATGCTTTATATTAGATCTGGCTACCTGTTTTTCCTCCAAATACCAGTGCCTCAATCTATGGTAAGTCTATGGTAAAGTAGTCATTTTAATTTATAAGTTCCATTAACATAGATGAGGCTGTTTTTTCATACTAATTAAAAACTGAGATTGTTCATAGATCACGTATTAAAATGTCCAAATGTTAAATGATAGCTATACAAAAAGAAATAAAAACCTTGACTCTTGCTGGATCACATTAAAAATCCAATCCAATCTAAAACTTAGACAAGATCTGAATTTGTTTTATTTTTGGTTGGTTTTGTCTGTGAATCAAATTTGGCCCTGCCTGGCAGAATGATTCATAAGTACAGCTCGAAAACAATTAGCAAACTAAGTACCACTGCAGAATATATGAATAACCATGTAAAAATCCACTGATTATTTTAAATGTTTAAAAATGTAAGAAAAGTTTGTTTAACAGAATTTGATACTTGAATTAAGACCAATTTTGCAACATAGATGAAAAAACATGAATATTGATATTAATATTTGAATACTAATTCATATTAATAATATAACAACATTAATAGTGAGGCTTTAAAAGTAACAATTTTGATTATAAAGTTGCAAAATGAGTTAATACTATGCAAGATATTTAATATTTTTACACCGATTAAAAAAATATTTTTTTTACACATCCCTAAAGTTTGAAAAGTGAATTCAACACATTTGAATACTTTAAGGACTTGCAGATATTCTAGTTCTAGATCTGAACGGCTCTAAATAATACTGTAGACTAAAAATGAAAAGAATGCATTATCAAATAATTACTTCAGCTCTCTAGAGATTCAGAATAGAAGGAAAAACAGCAACAGAGAAAGATAAGGGCAGCACACATACAAAAAGTTGGCCTCTTTGCTGCAGGGCACCCGTGATGTAGTTCCGCAAAAAGGAAAAAAAAAAAACTGCAATACAAAGCAAACAGTGGCCAGCTAGACCAGTGATGTCTTTCACGATCAAGTGGAATCATACATAATACATACATAATGCAAATGACCCCATATTGAGTCACATGGCTAATAGAGCAAGAGGACATTCTGGCTAAACAGTCTGAGAAATAACAGCACTGCTGTGAACTTCACCTGCATTCAGCAGTATATGTTGCTGAAGCAAGCAGGATGTGTTACTTCACCCCTCAGATTATAGTGCCCTTAAACGGCAGTACATTAAAACACAGATGGAAGAAATATGGGTGCATATGCTAATCAGCAGATTTCTGTACTCGGTCTATACATTTCTTGATGCATACATTGAGTAATTGCTGCACAATGCTGCACAGCACAACTTTCAAACGTTTAGCATTAGTGAAACCTACACAGCTAGAACTTTTGCATCCATTTTTTGCCTTCTTATTGCCCCTGGAGCTGTTAGGAAATGTATCCACCAGGCCAATGACTCTCATTCACATCTAATTTTGAATCAATGAGACGAAGAGCAGAGAATGGTGAGCAAAAGGGCGTATGGTTGTTTCTTTAAAGGTCTATGAGCACTGCGAATGTGCGTGCAAGAATACATGTTCTTTGTCCGTCGTACACGTTCATTCACCACTGCGTGCACATGGGAGCAGAAGCCACGATTCAGTGAGGCTGTGATTTGAGCGGTGGCTGAGGATGGGCGGTTTTATTTTGGGCCTGTCGTCTGGTAAGTGACTGCCCAATCACGCCTGAGACGGCCTGTCAGGCTGAAGTATGAAGGAGACCGAAGGCTACACTGCAGAGGAGCCGAACAATGTACTAACCATGATGGCGTACCTTTAAGAGGCATACAGTAAGTAAACAAAAAAATGCTAATGGGAAAATTTAAAAAAATAATAATAAATTTATGCACTTATCCTGTACAAATATTTTTGAAGCTTTCAGAAAACCAAATTACTTGCAGAAAAATTTACAAACCAGTGTTATGTAATTTATTTTGTACCTAAGGTAAATCTTGAATACTACAGCAGATTTTTTTAGGATATATATATATATATATATATATCACCCACATATCAAAATCTAAAACAAATACATTAAGAAAAAATCGAATAAAAGAATAAAATAGAAAATAACTCACCAATCCATCTCATTAGAGAGGTAAGGATCTGGAGGTATTTGGTCTTCTGCGCATTGAAAAAGGTGAAGGGCCCCAACAACAGTGTGAAGGTAACCTGAAATGAAGTAACAATACAGAAACAAGTCAATGAAAGCATAAAACAGTTTGAGTAACAGCAGTGTGCTCCAAGTAGGATACTAAGATAGATCTCCGTAAACATTCTGTGGTATTTTGACCTAAATAACTACCAAACTTGGCGCCTATTTCAGCCATAACTGAAGTGTATACATGGGGCATTGACGTGTAGAACTTCATGAATGATGGATGTTCCAATTCTATGGCTTTGCGGATGCAGATTCTGAGTATGCCTGCTCATGACTCTTATGGCACACACATTTATGTGCCTGTGTGTGCAGGCACATAGACTCGTGACTCACTTCTAATGAACTGCACTGGGTTAAGTGTTGATGCCAGACTCTTTGATATGCATATTACAGAATTTAGCATCTCCACAGACAGCTGAAAGGAGTACTGGACCTCCCAGTCCTGGTGTGCATGAGCATGAAAGCAAAGCATTTACTCTGAATGTCTCACACAACTACTCACTGTTAGATCACACCTTTTATGTTTTTAAAGATTTTCCCATTCTGTTTGGCATGGAGGCACCTGTCCTAAATACATTCAATTGTTCTAACAAGGCTAATGTCTTCCACCTGTGAAACTGCATTCTATTGTTACAAATATTACAATGGTAATATTTTCTTAAGTAATCTCTAATCGGATTCAGCTGGCCTCTTCTGGTACATTACAGAAGCTATGACTCACTATTTTACATATGGTGATTTGGTTTTCAAGCCACCAGCGTACAGATATGCTTTTCAAAACAGTTGAATAAAAATCTCTCCCTTTTCATTTGCAATTAGACCAGGAATGTGAATTTAAAGGGGTCATAGGATGCGATTTCAAGTTTTCCTTTCTCTTTGGAGTGTTGCAAGTTCTTGGTGCATAAAGAAGATCTGTAAAGTTGCAAAAACTAAAGTCTCAAATCCAAAGAGATATTCTTTATAAAAGTTAAGAGTCAGCCACGCCTACCTAAAACTGCTCGTTCTAACACGCCCCCACATGTCTACGTCACTATGTGGAAATATTAGCATAATGCCGCCCAACTGTGTTATGGTTTAAGTATTTGCTATTGACTGTTCAAATGCGGAGTTTTGCGCAGCGCAGTGTAATGCGTTGTGTGTGTGTGTGTGTGTGTGTGAGAGGGGAACAGGGTCACATCACAGGAGAGTGAACTGCCTGTCAGAAATCATAGCACGTCAGCTGTCTTAACCGCGGCTTGTGTACTGCATCATCACTGTGTCTGTCACACGACTCTATTGCCCTTTCGGGCTTGAACTGATGGTAAAACTAACGACATTATTAACGGTCTTGATATTTACTTTGAATGCTGAAGCTCGCGATTATGGTAAGGGACGTTACATTTCCGACGCGTGCTTGTGGTGTTCGGCCAATCACAATGTACTGGGTCAGCTGGCCAATCAGAGCAGAGTGTGCTCGTCAAAGGAGGGGGCTTTGTTGAAAACAACGTGTTTGAGAGAGGCGGGTCATAGAGGACCTACAATAATGTACAGTATTTGAAAATGAATGTGTTTTTTGAACATTAAAGCATGTCAACATATTCTGTTACACCAAATACACAAAATAACGATCTTTAAAATAGCATCATATGACCCCTTTGAATAAACCGATTACATTTTGATGTCCTGTTGAATGGGCAGATTAATGGCTAAAAACAGCGCTCAACACACCGCAGTCTGTTCTACTTAACACACTCCACACTATTGATGGTTGTCTCTCATTAAAGAGTGAATTGTAAATCATCATGACACCATTCATACTTTATCTTGAGAGGTGAGGAGTGTCTTGGTTTGTGTATAGTCAGATAGGATGAGAGTGAGATAAGAGTCCATCATGATGCCTGAATGTCTGAGCTGACAGAGAGGCTGACAAAAGCTAAAACCCTGTAGGGACAAGACAAAAGAGCAGAAGGCTCTAAATTAATTTGCTGTTCCCATAAAGGGTCGTAATGGGACATGAAACAATATGGCAGAAGTTAAATAGTTACCAGGAAAAGGTTTGGACTCGTATGATAGAGATACTGAAGAGTGGGATAAATGGGTGCTTTTTTTTTCCCCATTTCAACTTGCTCTGAAACAGGCAGCGCATAGCCTAGATTTATGCTTTCAGTTCGAATGGAAATCTTATACAGTATTATGGTTTGTCAATCTAAAACAGTGATTGTGCATTAACAGCTGTCAACCATGTCTGTACGCAAATTGAGAGGTCTGAACTTATTTACCCCCTGCATTTTTTAGTTTGGTTGCACATGCGCACCCACACACCACATATGTGCATCCTTGTGAGTATTTATTTGTAATTAATGTAATTTACGTAATACAATTGCATATATATATACACACACACACACACACAGTGCTGCTTGAAAGTTTGTGACCCCGTTAGAATTTTCTAATATTTCTGCATAAATATATAACCCAAGAGATCATCTGATTTTCACACAATTCCTGAAAGTTGACAGAGAAAGTTATTAACTTGAATGATTTTAGCAAATGGCTGCAATATAACAAAGAGTGAAAAATTTAAGGGGGTCTGAATACTTTCCGTACCCACTGTATGTGTGTGTGTGCACGTGTAGATAGATAGATAGATACATAGATGCCGTTAACGTTTAATGAATAGTTGAATAGTTAATGAAAAGTTGCCATAACTAAGTCATTATTTACATGAGGGATATAAAAGGCACCTCAGAGCAACCATTAAAGTGAATAATAAAAAAAAATAAGCATCTCCATCTCATCACCTTGATGAATTCCCAAAATGCATTGTCAGCATGAGTGCTTCACTCCCACCACTCCCACCACACAAAAATATACAACCAACCACCCCGTTCCACGACGGTCGGAAACAACCACAACCATGAGCCCTAACCATCTATTCCTGAGCAGAACTCCTACATCCCAGAAAGGCCATAAAATACCAGATGCAATCTCATGTCAACCCAAAATGAAACTGAAAACATAAACCCTGTAAAACAGCTCAGTTTTTTATGGGAGGCAATGTCTAAGCTAACCAATCTCAGCTCTGATGGCCGGCCTGCTGTAGCTCCTCATCTGAAGCCTGACTTATAACATATGCCGCAGTTTCCGATTTGAAAAGGGGCGCTGGCAGAAAGGTTGGAAACTTGACAGAAGCTCGTCCACACATGCCAGGAGGGCAGAGCGATAGTAACGGATTTCCATTCCCCGTCCCATTCCACGAGTGTTGCTGGTGCTGATAGTGAAAATGGTGCAACATTGGCACGCTGGTGCACAACGCATGCCAGGAAAGGACAACAGGAAGGAAGTTTGGCAATGGATAGGAGTGAGGGGAGAAATGGAGGGACAGGGCCAGGCAGAGAGGGCACCAGGGGAAGGAGAAAGAGAAAGAGCCGCGGGGTGCTTGGTGACTCAGACATGACGACAAAAAGAGAGACAGAGAGGCACTGTGACATACTGTACTTGTTATCAGAACACAGAGCTCATTAACACTCTATTAGTGTAAAATAGCCAAGCATGAAACTCAAGCCACAGTAGTGTTAGCGCTGTTTGCTAAGGCAAGCATCTCTATTACTATTGTTTATGCTTGGGGTTAAATTTTTGCTAAATCTTTAGCCTGAAACCAAAGCACATTTTAATCAATGGCTTGATTTAAAAACAAAATCATGGCAACAGGGTTGAGAAAATAAGACTAACCCCTTCTGACCAAGCAAAATCAGCAATGCAATAAAAAAAGATATATTAATAAAATGGCATAATGGCCTTATTGGTAGATGTTACATAAAAATAAAACATTAAACATTGCAAAATAATATTAACAATTAAATAAGTAAAATATAATAACAACAACAACAACAATAAATGTAATATTTATTTAAAAATAATTTAAGCTAAAACCCAGATCATTCAACCATATGTAAAATACAGTAGTAATTATTTCAAAAAGTATTAAAATCAAGAGTCTAAAGAAATAGGGCTGATATTACTTGCCAGTGCACTGTGGGAAAAACTATATACTGTACATTTTGTACAATCTGCCTTGCAGAATTTCTAATATTTTTTTTATATCGTCCTTCAAAGGCAATACGCACATTTAATGCTGTTCTTAATATATTTTATCTTTCGCAATAAACATCTTGTTGCTGGGTAAACACAGAGTCAATTTCCATGCTAATTTTGTCCTCCTTTTCAAGGCCAATAATTGTGGTCACTGGAGCATTCTGACCGATTTGGGTATCTTCTTTTGGGTGACTGTAATGTTCCTAAAGCAATATCAGATAACAAATTCAGCAATACTGAGCTCATCTAAACTCAACACTCGACTGAAATTATATAAGCCAAAAAAAAATTAAATGAGAAAATGCAAAGGCAAACCTTGACGGAAAAGCAGGACTTGACTTATCACATCAATATGAGTGAAATGAAACCAACAGCCGATGACCGTTATTTGGCACCAGAGGATGCTGACACTGTCACAGCACAAGACGTCAAATTCAGGATAACAAATATCTGAGCATGTGTGATATTAGCATTATGACTGGAGTTTCCTGTTTGGAAAAACTATTTTTGTAAAACTTGCGAACTAAAGAAGTGGGTCAAATATGGACTAACCCAACTTTTTGGGTTAAAAATTTAATGTAAAAATTTAACCCAACGATTGGGTTCGTCCATATTTGACCCAAAGTTGGGTTGAAACAACCCAGCATTTTTTAGAGTGTACAAACCTCACCCTTACATGTATTGAACAAGGTGTGACTCAAGAAACTGGCCAATATATAACACCTGTCAACTTCTATTTAAAGTGAGTAGTGAGCAAAGCTAGGATGGTTTTCTTCCTGATTACTCCCCTAACTTCAGATGTACCAAGTGTGGATGGCTCTAGTGGGCATTTGTGGCTACAGACTCTGGGAAGGCTCATGTGGCGGCACAGAATGTAGGATTATAACTCATCTGATATAGCAACATGCAAAACAGGGATTATATTTCCAATCCCCACAGTGTCAAGATCCCAGTGGCATTTGTCTCCACTGCTAATCTTTGTTAGACATTCTAGACAAAATCAACAAATGGAAAGCAGATGCACTGCTGCAACATCAGCTAACAGAACAGACAGACTAGAGAATAATACTTAATTCACACTCAAAATAGATACATCTAAAACAAACTTTATAATTACAATAATATATGCATTGAAGATTGTAGAGGAGAACATTAAACTACAACACTCCTTATATGCTACATTACCTGAACTTCCCACAGACCTCTAACTTAAGAGTCTTGTAGTTGATCTCAGATTTAAAGCCATCAGTGTAAAACAGGCTAATAAAACAAACATCGGGCAGAATAACCCAGCTACGAAGCCAGTGTAAAAACTGTGAGCCAATAATTGCTCCGTAATTCAGCTTTTTTCAGCTCATTGTATCTGTCAGGCGGCATCATTAACCTCCAAAATGAGCTGCAATAAGCCATCACAATTAAGAGCTCAATTAATGAACAAATGGATGCGCAACAAATGCATTATAAAGAAAGCAATCTAAAAACTTTAGTGCAATTGCAGCTTGACCCATCCTTCAACAAGAAATGCAGTTAAGGCTTTATTTTGGTTTGGAGTTAGTATATTGGCATACATTGTATATACAACTTAATGATACACAACAAAAATAACTGATAAAAACTCAATGATGCGCAATGAAACAAGCCTAAATGATCATTCCAAAGTCACTCATGGCATGATCTGAAACTGATAGCATACACGAACTTACACAAAAGTAGCACAAATCGGAAACTTTCAGGCATCAGAACCATGGTGCAGCGGTAAATCACGCTCAACGTAAGATCCTCAAATCCCATAAGGGGACGATGGTTCAAGTTCTGGCTCATTCAGCCTTTCCCCAATCATTTTGGATGATCCAAGCAAATATGCCCAGAGCTCCAGAAAAGCTGAAAGCTGTCAAGAGAGATCTTTCTGCATATTGCTCTTTACAATCACAGAAAGCATGAATATTTGTTTGTCCCAGTAGAATTCCATATTAAGACAGGAAGTGTCATAAAATCAATGCTGTATATCTGACTCTTTGGAGTGTTCATTGGTTTTGTCTGCTTGAATCTGACAGTAGGAAAGGCCAAAAGGCCACAGACTGTTTTTTGTCCTTGAAATATTTTGATTATTGGTCTCTATCCATGACAACATTTTCCAAAAATATATTTTCTTCACTGACAAAACCAATAAAATTCAATAAAACACATTAGTTGGGCAACTTCTTTCTCTTTTTGCTTACTAACAAAGACATGAAGCTTAATATTTTAACATTTTAGCAGGAGCACAAACAAACAAGTTTAATTGTTGAAAAGCTCAAAACTAAGACTAATAAATACCAATTAGCTTCCCAAATCAAGAACCAAGTTCAAGGAAAAATCTTGTAAATATGATCAATAAGTCCGTTGGAATATGTGTAACTCACCTCACTCTCATTCATATCACACAATCTGTATTTCTAACGGTCACAGAGCCTATAAATCACTATGGAAGAGCTTGTCGTGAGTCAGGCGGTGTTCATTAAGGCTGGACAGTTGCATTACTCCACCATTCATGGGTCAACAGCTCTCTCCCAAAGGCCTTCTATAAAAAAAATAATGTCTGTATATTTTTTAAAAAGAAACCATTCATCCATTTAGAGTCATTTACAGCATGATTACTCTGGTAACTGTGGTGTGAATCAAAGCCGAAACCTTTCTAAAACAGCGGGAGCCACAGAGGAGCAGGTCTAATTCTCATGACTTTGTAATACTTTCTCAAGTTCACAAAAGCACTTCTCTTGTTCTCTTGTAACCATAGAGCTTTCCGTTTTGTCCAGTTCAACGGAAGCTAAATGGAGTTTTTTCAAGAGTTTGGCTGACATGACTTTTCACGCCACTTCACCATGTTAAGTCCCCCTTGAGGAAGCGGGGGCCACGTGCCTTGACCAAGGGCACAACGGAGAGCTGAAGTTTTGCAGATGCAGGTTTTTAATATGCAACCTGTTGGTTAGAAACCCAGACACGCAACAAATAAGCTTTACCACATTAAAGAAATAAAAAAAGGAAAAGAAACCAGAAAGGCAAAGGGAAAGGAAAGGAAAGGAAAAAAGAAAAGTGAAACACTAAAAAAGGACAAAGAAGGGAAGAAAAAAAAAGAGAAAATGAAGAGAGAAGAACATCAAAAGAGAAGAAAAGGAAATAATAAAATAAAGGGTAAAGACAAGAAAAAGGAAAGGAAATGTAATCGATTAAGTGTAATAAAAATGTATAGTCATACTTCAAATTGTTCCATAACTAAAAGTTTGTGAAAAAAGGTCACACACGGAGTTATGAAAGCCACATTATTTGTTTTAACTAGAGATGTCAACGATTAATCGATGAATTGTTGATAAGAGAAGCAATCGATTAAAGCCATTGACAGTCGATTAAGCCATTTAATTTTGGGCTGCGTGCGGCTCATGCGCAAAACACGTGCGAGCGGCTGTGAGTGATGGTGACGGTATATAAATGCATCACCATTCACTCATAATTACAAATTAAGCTTTTAATGTGATTTAAACTTTAAAAAGTACATTAAAATAGAAACAACACAAAGTTCTTCAACATGGAAAGCAATAGAAATGTAGTAACTAGGTCATTTCCCCAGATAATTCTTTCATATCGGGCTCTGCGCTTTGCAGGACACAGGACAGATAGGCTATTCATTCCTACAACTTGTTAATTCGTTTCTACGACTTATTAATTTGTGGCCACTGTCCATGTTTCATTAATTTTGTTCCTTAACCCATGATTTAACTAAAATGAGGGAACAAATTAATAAATCGAACAAATTCTTAATTCATGGCCATGAAATCTTTCATTTCCCTTAGATGCGAAAACAAAATAAATATAACAATTTGTTTTCATAAAAAAAAAATCCATAAACAAGTTTTTTTGTGTTTCGGCTGTTCGATCACGCCGGCACCTCACGCGCACACACCCCACATATTCTAGCAATTCAACCTTACATCGCAGTCTGTTCATTATCAAAATAAAATAGTCAACCAAACATATAAAAGTTTACACTGGTCAGTTTAAATAGACCGTAGTATACCGGTCCACTCTGCTGTTATGCCAAGGACTTTTTTGCTCATGTGAAGAGGATGATCTTTTCCGTCTATATGCGAATACGTGTGAAGTACAAGCCTAGTTTACATTATAAATAGTCAAATATTCAAATACAATTACGAATATGGAAACATTTGGATTTGTGCCGAATGAGACATGATACAATATGCTCCAAATACATCTTGCCAAACCCGCGCTCGCTCCGTCTTGTATGCACGCAAGCATGCACGGTCACAATCTAATGCACTGTAAATGCTGGATTTTTTCAAAACAAATAGGCCTACCGGAATGCAAAAATTTAAAATCTGACATTTTCCGGAACAGGATCCAGCAGGATCAAATTAAGTACTGGTCATAATACTCACATAATAATGTTTGAAGTGAGCAACCGTGTGTTTTGCTGCAGCAGCGCCGATGGAAGCAGTTCACTGACTGCGCAGCACAGCCACACGCGCCACAGTTACGTTTGGGATCATTTTATTTTTAATGCCATAATGTCTGTTGAAAACATTGCAATTGTGTTTTAAAATACAACAACGAGCACCACAAAACCATTTAAAGAGGCGCGTTCAGCGGTCTCCGTGACGGGATAGGAAACAGTCAAAGTAAAATGATCTCAAACGAGCTCTCTTCATTTTATCAAATGATCATAATCACATCTATTCATTTTACGATCCTGCTACTAGCATTTTATTCAGACTAAATCCCCTTTAAATCGGGTGAGAAAGCGGGGGTTTTTTGAGTAACATTTGCACATCCTGTCATGCCGGGCAGCATAGACGCATTTTGCAGCATTAAGGTTAACGATTATTGATCGTTAACTTAAACGACGATCGATCATGGAAATGATCGAAAATTTACATCCCTAGTCTTAACCCTAAAACATTTATTTCAATGAAACTGACATTTAGTTTCTTATACTCTTTTAAAGCCATACAGCAAATTTTGACAAAGACAATTATGTTTCTATGGAAGGCCATTACCGCCACTGAATAAAAAAATAAAACAATGTAATTGCGACTTTTTATCTCACAATTCTGACTTTTTTTCTCAGAATTGCGAGTTCATATCTTGCAATTCTGACTTTATAACAAACAACTGCAAATTATAAAAGGTCAGAATTGTGAGATATAAACTCGCAACTGCAAGTTATAAAGTCAGAATTGCAAATTTATATTGCAAAATATATATACAGTATCTCACAGAAGTGAGTACACCCCTCACATTTTTGTAAATATTTTATTATATCTTTTCATGTGACAACACTGAAGAAATGGCACTTTGCTACAATGTAAAGTAGTGAGTGTACAGCTTGTATAACAGTGTAAATTTGCTGTCCCCTCAAAATAACTCAACACACAGCCATTAATGTCTAAACCACTGGCCACAAAAGTGAGTAAACCCCTAAGGGAAAATGTCCAAATTGGGCCCAATTGGCCATTTTCTCTCCCCGGTGTCATGCGACTCATTAGTGTTATCATCAGGTGTGAATGGGGTGCAGTTGTGTTAAATTTGGTGTTATCTCTCTCACTCTCTCATACTGGTCACTGGAAGTTCAACATGGCACCTCATGGCAAAGAACTCTCTGAGAGTTATTTTGAGGGGACAGCAAATTTACACTGTTATACAAGCTGTGCACTCACTACTTTACATTGTAGCAAAGTGTCATTTCCTCAGTGTTGTCACATGAAAAGATATAAAAATATTTACAAAAATGTGAGGGGTGTACTCACGTCTGTGCGATACTGTGCGCGTGTGTGTAATGAGGAAAAAAAATTAACTTAAATGATTTTAGCAAATGGCTGCAATATAACAAAGAGTGAAAAATTTAAGGGGGTCTGAATACCCCCTGAACACTTTCTCGCAATTGCGTGTTATAAAGTCAAAATTGCGAGATATGAACTCGTAATTCTGAGGGGGAAAAAAAGTTAGAATTGTGAGATAAAGTGTCGTAATTACCCCGTTTTATTTTTTATTTAGTGGCGGAAACTAGGGTTGGGTATCGATTGGGTTTTTTACGTTACCGGTGACAAATCGATACTTTTAAAACGGTACCGGTGCCTAAACGGTGCCTGAACCGATACTTTACAAAAAGAGATACATTAAAGAACATTAAAAATAAATATACATAGCATTCACATGCTCCTCGGATGCTCTCATTTCCCCGAGTTGTGCTTCCCTTACTCTAAATGTTTTTCATGATCTGGGTCATTATTTAATACAAAATATTTAATACAAAACCACACAATGTTTCTAGTATATCTCTGTCAATCACGCTGATATTTAGTTAAAATGAGTGAATTGACTGAGTGTCTGTCACTGTCTTTAATCAGTTCTGTGAATGACTATGGTATGCCACATGCACTGTAATATGTTTTATATTAAACATGAAATTTTCAAATGAAAATAGCAGCATGATCGTTTTATAAAGTACGCATTCATATGTGTTAAGGGCTAGATTTTCGCTGGAGGAAACAGCTGTGGTATGATGAGCGGTGAACGCAGCGAAACTTTACAGTAGATGGAAAACCGATTGCTCCCTTGTGACCTTTCGTAAACTGTATTTATGACAAAGAACTGCACAGATACAGATATTATAAACTATCGATAAACACACACCTTGTGCGTTGTGTCCTCTGTTTCTGTTTGAATCCGCTCGCGCTACGCCGCCGTGGTCTGCGGATTGAAGAGTGTGCTGAAAGACAGGGAGGAGACGAAGTCTGCCGCCGTTTTCATATGAAATTTAAAGTGGACTGACTCTGAGGCGATCACGAATTTGTGTACAGTTTATGGAGCTAATCGCTATAGCCACGCTAACGTCCATTTTGGAGAACCAGGACAAATATTTCAATCGATCGCTCAGGCATTTAAGTGGCACCGAAATGAGGCACCGAAGTCTGCGGTCTAATTCGGTTCTAGTACATACCGGTTACATGGGTACCATATTGGCACCGGGTTTCGGTACCCAACCCTAGCGGAACCGGGCTTCCATGTTTCCACCCACATATGTTTGTGAAAAAATTTGATTATTTAAAACAAACAAACATTAAAACATCGGTTTGCTTGATTTGGACTGAAGAAAAAGTTTGATGAAAAGACATGCACATAAACTACAAATAAATATATTGCCAAATAATTATTATATTACCTAAATTTGCCAAAGAAAAAGGAGGACATCTGTTTCAGTCTGCACTAAATTTGTAAAAGGTATGACAAACTTGAACCTGAAAAAATATATATATATATACAGTGGTGTGAAAAGGTTTTTGCCCCCTTCCTGTTTTTTAATTTTTTTTGCATATTTGTCACACTTAAAAGATTCACTGATATCACTGGTTTTATTGCCCAAAGGAATGTGGGCAGAGAAACACACTCATTTAATTGAATTCACTTGAATTAATTCATAATAAAACCTTTCTTTGAATGAACACGCATATCCTTCAGATCATTGTGTATGTTGTTTCTGTCCTTGTATATTGTATACCGTTTTATGCAGGCTTATGATAGAACCACTCGTTCATGGCATCTTACCTATATGTAATCCTACCATGTTTAGTATCTACGAATTCGTCTTCTGATGATCTAAACGAGAGTGTATATTATATGTTGGTATATAGGAAATATATTACTGTTCAAAGAATCTTTAGTAATTTTGATTCAAGTTCCATATGCAAATTACCATGCTCTCACACAAAGGGTCATAAAACTCCCCAGTATTTCCAAACTCCCGCTTGGAATTTCAGCCTCTCTCATTGGACAAGCTCATCCTGAGGGGCGTGAATCTTGTCAGGCCTTAAAGGCCTCACATCAGTGACCCGCCTCCAGTCTGCGGTTCTGTTAGATTCTGAGAAGAATCATTTGCACCTTTTTACAAAGGTGTGTTTGAACCAAGAAACTGATCTTTCCTTCAGGCTGTAGATCTGCTGAATATCAAATGGTACCATAGCTTTCTCTTCTCTTTACTGCCTAAGCTTGAATCCTTTTCCTATACCAACTGTATGCGCGTGTGTGTGTGTGTGTGTGTATTCGCTACAGAATTCATAACTGGCAATAGAGTTGGAAGAGTCTGTCATTTTCATTTAATTTTAATCCAATGTAACTTTCTTTAAAAATATCATTCAGACCTTCCCTACTCTAAAGCAGTCAGGGGAGACTATGACTGAAACAATAATAATAAAAAAATAAATAAAATTGGACAATCTCCACCAAATAACTCCAAATCTAGTCAATGATCCTAACAGATATGATCCTCACATTTATGCCATCTGATAAATACTAAAGTAAAGCTCAGGTAAACAACCAAATCCACCAACCAAATTACTACAAATATATTTGTAAATCTAAAATGCTCCTTAAAAAAAAAAATGGTTTCAACGCCTTTCAGGCACCAAACAAAATGAGGTATGAACAAGTATGACAAGGTCAAACAAGTAGCTTGTGTGTTCAGGGTGACATCCGCAAGGATGTTTTAATAAGCAGACATCGGTTGTGCTTGTGGATTTCATTTCATGGAAATCACGTACAGCTTCGTCCTGACACCCACTGAGGAAGACCATTACATCACTTCGCGATGTCCTTGGACCAGATAACCAGCTTTTCCAACCCGAACACAATATTGTACCCAGCAGGAAACTCCCGGTGAACACACAAGCTGTTCAGTGGACTGAAGTTAAGCATGCAGAAATGGACTTATGGGAAATTAAGTAATTATAATAATGGGCTACAGAATAAGACAGAAGAGGACCTGAATGAACACTAGACACAAACTTTTGAGGCCTGTTAGTGGTTGCCAGGACGCTCTGGGTTTCTTACTGGTCCAAATCTCTATGATATTTCAGTCTCTTCAGTGTAAATCTATGGGATTTTCCCAGACAACTAACACTGCTAATAACAAAACGAGACACACTAAAACATGGGGTGACAGCTGTGGGATCCTAAACAGCATTTGGGACCAGAGCTGTCGCTGTGACATCAACTACCGCAATGTTGTTTACAGCATTGTGACAGACTCATCCTTGCATATCCTACAGAAGATATAAAGAGCTGTCAAGTGTGCTACAGACGTGGTATATTATGATCTTAACCCAAGGCTGCGCTTGTTTTATCTGCATTTACTTCCCTGTAAGTTTATCTGCCACATCTCTTCACTGTCCTCACGAAAAACTCCTTCCTTCCCTGTTTAGCAAGAATCGGCAGTGTGACTGTGGGTCAGCCAGTGTTTGCACTGGCACGATGCTCCCACTGTGGATTAGAGAGGACTCTTCCCCTGGCGGGCCACTGCTCAAGCTCCTCGTCCTGCTGTGCTAATATCCACTAAACCATCTGCGTTGTCTTATTCCTGCAGAGCCATCTAAACTAAGAGCTTTCTCCAAGAGAGCTGCAAAACCAAAATCTACTGCTGACAACTTGAGTTCTCAAATGTTTACAATATTGCTGTAAAAGTCAAATTAATTCAAATTAGTAAAAATCCTTTGTGTCACAAGTTGTATGAAAACACCAAGCTCGAGAAAATAAAATATGATAAAATTACGAAGGTCACTTGACTGCGACCGTTTATGCCACAAGAATCTTCTGGTTTGCAGTGATCAATGAGATGTTTCATTGTGTTAAACGACCATCATTTGACCCATTGAGAAATGTAGCTTATGAGCAAGACTGTTTGGTATAAAGGTCCCATCAAGATGGTTAAGGAAATGAGCTCATTTAACAAGGACCCATAGAAAAAAGGTGATCATGTACAGCCATCAATCCAGCTTCCCCTTCAGAATAATTACCAGCCCAATGAGAAAAGGGAGGACACCTTCCTGTCCTTGATATAATTTACAGCCTCACTCCACATTATCCCTTCCATATATAAGCAGATCCACAGAAGGCTCTCAATACATTCCCTAAATGAATCAACAATGTCTTGGACTTGAACTCAAGTACATCTTTTAAACTTTCGAGAGCTTGTTTGACAACGTTTCGGTCAAAAGATGCGTGTTAGCGCCTTATGATCAGATGCCATTAAAGCCTGAACAGATCGTTTGGTTCTTTAAAAAGCTCTTTAAAATGGACACTGAAATGAATCGATAGCAGATGAAGTCTCAGTCTACTGATCTTCTTAACAGTTTGCAGTGAACATGACACAGTGTGGACCTTTACTACTGATCAAAGCTGTCACTTGCCTGTCTGACTTTACAGGCAACAAAAACATTCAGCCTTAGCCATACCGGTTTCAGACAACCCAAATGGATCTACCGAAGTGTCACAATTGACAAAACTGCTTAATTAAGGGTAGAGAAATTACTATTATTTTGCTTTGAAATGCTGCTTTGCGTCCTTGTCCCGCAGCCCTGATATTTTCAGAGGTTTGTGTGTCATCCGTCTCGGACTTTAAAAATATAGCATTGCTCAGGGACAGCTGTTGAGCCAGAGCTCAAAAATAGCTCTTTGTTTGCGGTGCTGCTAGAACGGCAAGTGCTGGAATTTTTTTTTAATGATAGGATAAAATAGTGACTGGCTGCAGTGATCTACTTGACACTTAAAAGAGAGAAAAGTGGGAAGAAATGAGAAGAGAACAAAAAGTAATCAAGCACATGCGGTTACATACACACTGTTCATTATGAAAACTAATGTGCAATGAGTCATAAAACATGCAAATTGGATCATAAATGTAGTAATTACATAACCGCCCCAGATCCTATTGTGTAGTATTCAGTTCCTATATTTATATAATATGCCCTGAATTTTTTATTTTTTTTTAATGATACTAGTACATTTACTTTGATTTATATTTTAATATAAAAATGTATATTATATATGGCTGGCAAATTTACTTTTTAATATAAAACTATTACTTTTAGTCATTTAGCAGACGCTTTTATCCAAAGCGACTTACAAATAAGAAAAATTTAAACTAAAAGCTAAAACTCTATAAATATATATATACACACACACATACATACATGCAAATAAGAAAAATTTAAACTAAAAGCTAAAACTCTATAAATATATATATATATACACACACACATACATACATGCACACACACACACACACACACACACACACATTTAAGATAATAAAAGAAATTAAATAAAAATGACAAATGCATACAACAACATTTCAAAACTAAAACATTTAAATGAAAACAAAAAAATTAAATTAAAATGTAAATAAAAGTACATAAAGGTAATTTCAGAGAAAGATACGTAAAAACATTTTTAAATCATTAAATGTTTCTCTTCATACGAAATGACTTCTGTTACTTATGAAACAAATCAGTGAAGGCAGGGAAAAATAATATATCAGTTAAATCATAGTCTAACATTTCATGACCCAATCAAATCCTGATGGATGAAGTTCCTTCCGATATTAATTTCCAATTAATATTTTAATTCAGATGTCGGTTAAATCAGGTCACCTAAAAATCAGACACATTTTTTGTGTTTAGTGCTTCTAAACTATATACTTCATTCAATACTATATATTATACCAAAACAGATATATTCCTCAAACAAAAAAAACAAAACAAAACAAATCAATGCTCACATTTGTTCCCAAAAATAAGTCTTTAAATTTTAATTAAAATTAAATTTTTGTAATGTGGAACACAAAATATTTGCAATGACATGAGGGTGAGTAAATTACAAAATGTAAATTTTTCATTTGAGTTTGTTGAAAGAGGTGAATTTGCATGGTGTTTTGTTTTAAAAGGCATGAATTTAAACAAGAAACTGCCCAGTTTTATGACACCAATCACAGCTGGGTCCATTACCAAATCCAAAGACAACCAAGTCATCCATCCCTACTATACATGTCAGATTAAAGACACAGATGTCAGGCAGGAAATTTTACACAATGTACGGTTGTGTTGTATTAGGTGTGAACGGCCGTTAAGCAGTACAATGCAGAATAGCAGCTATAAAGGTCTTTGCTGAGACATGCAGTTTGAGAGTCTTTAGTCCAGTACACTCCATTCCTGGAAACTCTTTAGCCGCATTCCTCTAAAGAAAGACATCCATAACATCCCTCTTTGTGTGTCACAGGTAGAGAAAGAACAGTGTCACAGTCTGCCACCCACTCGGGGATTATAGTGAGGCGAGGTGTTATGTGAAGGCATAATATCCCTCTTAATCTTTCCTTTTTTCTTTTCTAAAGCTTATGCCATGAGGCTGTACTAATGTGTCAAACATCAATCCCGCCGGCCACAAGGGGATACAACTGACCATCGAGCTCAAATATTCTCAGGCAGACCACGTACGGCTTCAAGTCAAAGTCAAAACATGCCAAAAAGCAGTAAAAACGAACGCATCTGCGCTATAGCTGTAAGGTCACAATTCACTCTTTTTTTAAAGGCAAGTTTCAAAAGTAAGATAATTTAGGAATATATTCAAGACATGTTAAAAGGGCATACGGGCACTTAAATACAATTCAATAATCTGGAATATTTGCTAGAAACATTATGGAGTATAATAAACATTATTATACTCCAGCGGACAACCAGAAACTGCCATGAATGCATTTCTGAAGATTGAAGATATAATAACAGGTGAAACTGTTAGATCTCCTCATTTTTCTCACATCATGGCACCTGTAATAGCTTTGTGCTACGCTTCAGCAGCAGTCTTCTTAATCGGACGGGAGATAGATTTGCATGATCAGCACTGATCTAGAATGCAAGGCCATATAAGTAACAAGGACTCTGGTTAGACTCGGACTAACTTGCTTTGAAAGAAATGTACAGAGTGTCAGTGAGGAACTGCTAATTAACAACACGATTAAAAAACAATCAAAGTGATAGACTGACATAAGTTAAGTGTTCTCAGACAAGCTCAGGTATAAGACGAAACCGAAAACAAAGTTAGAGCAAAGATGGTGGATTTATGTAAATGTCACTCATTTGCATGCAAATGTGACCTGACATTTTTGTGGTAATGTTAAAACACTGAAGCACCAATGCGCGTTTAATTTTGCTGACATAAATTTGATGGCACAGTCTTAAAGGGTGAATCTCACAAAAAAATAGCTGCCTCACTTTTCATCACAAGATTAAAAAATAAAAAGTCTCAAAATTAAGAAATATTAATTTGCACCAAAAATATCCTATTTTTTAGGACCATTAAGATTTGTGATTTGTTGCCATTTTGATGTTCATGACAAATAAGCACATTGCCCCAAAAATCTCATAACTGTAATGCAGAAAACGTTTCGTCACATTAAATCTCATATAGTGATGAAAATCTTTCTTTCCAGACACAATTTTATTTATTTATTTTTAATCAGAATACACCAAATTCAGTACACTCAATGAAACTACGCAATAGTCATTTTAATAACATTTGTATAATTTAAATGTATTAATAATATTACATTAACATTTTAATAATGAATATTTAACACTTAAACAATGCACTATTTTTTAATATTACAATTACAAGAATAAGATTTTTTATATTGCTGTAACTAGAATGGCCAAGTGCTTGGTTAAACATCCTGTGGAACAGATTTACCTGGTCTGACAAAGCTGGTGGCTCAGACAGTTAGGCCCTATAAACATTCCCCAGACTCAAAATTGGTCAATTTTCCTCTATCACAACAACAGAGACAGTTGGAGATGAAGGTGAGAGGAACAGAACCGCCGCAGCGACACTCGGTTCATAAACTGAGCGGATTAATCTTTCATCAAAAAGCAAAAAAAGAAGATGATTTATTTAAGGGCATGTCCAGAAAGAAAATTAATGATGGACTTCTAGTCAAACGATTCAGAGTTTGGGAACAGAAGACGTGGGTTATGTCTTCTAGCATCCTAAATGCCTGCATACAAACGATCTAAGTAAATGTATTAATAATATTACATTAACATTTTAATAATGAATATTTAACACTTAAACAATGCACTATTTTTTAATATTACAATTACAAGAATAAGATTTTTTATATTGCTGTAACTAGAATGGCCAAGTGCTTGGTTAAACATCCTGTGGAACAGATTTACCTGGTCTGACAAAGCTGGTGGCTCAGACAGTTAGGCCCTATAAACATTCCCCAGACTCAAAATTGGTCAATTTTCCTCTATCACAACAACAGAGACAGTTGGAGATGAAGGTGAGAGGAACAGAACCGCCGCAGCGACACTCGGTTCATAACCTGAGCGGATTAATCTTTCATCAAAAAGCAAAAAAAGAAGATTTATTTAAGGGCATGTCCAGAAAGAAAATTAATGATGGTCTTCTAGTCAAACGATTCAGAGTTTGGGAACAGAAGACGTGGGTTATGTCTTCTAGCATCTTAAATGCCTGCATACAAACGATCTAATAAACTAAACTCAATTACAGCAGATACACAACATACATAAAGTCACGGCACGCGACCTCATCTTAAAACTCAACACGAGATGACAAACCAAGCACGAAGGGGAAAAAAGCTCCTCATCTTTAAGGCAAGCACATATTGGCACACACTCTAAAATCAGCATAATTTCCTGTGGTTAACATGCAGTAAGAGGCTTACCCATGCGATGAGGAAAAAAAAAAAAAAAGCTGAACCAATGCTTTTTATTGGTAGATGAGACAGCAACTTCCCTGATTTCTAGAGATGAAGGAGGGTGGAGAAGAGCGGAATGAATGAATCAGCACATCAATCACTGTTGCAATGCTAAAGCCAAGGAGGAAATCAAACCGGTGTCATGTGCTGTAGCTCTACGTGAATTTCAAGGGCACTCAAGAGCCTCCTGGTACACGAGGGGCGAGGAGTCCACAGAGATTACGCAGAAGTATTAAGTGTCTCGTTTGTCTTTCTTACCTTCAGCCGGTGTGAGTCCAGCACCCTGCCGAGACATAAGTGCTGCCAACGAGGTGCGTGTGTTTGACTGTGTTTGTAACAGGCGCTGCTGCACTCACCAGAAACACTCTGTAGGCGTCTTTGCGTCTTACGGGGCCCCAGCACGACTCTGTGTCGTTGTATTTCACACTCCCGGCACTGCACGAGTGATTCCCACTGCGAGAACACAAACAATTAGACACTTCTGACCTCTTAAAAATCGATTTCAGGAGTTTATAAAGTACTATCTATCTATCTCATATATATATATATATATATATATATATATTAGGGGTGGAACGGTACACAGATGTCACGGTTCGGTACCTCGGTTCGGGGGTCACGGTTCGATACAATTTCGGTACAACTACTAACTTTCTTTTCATTTATTTTGAACAGACAGTAGGTACAAATTAAAACATTTTCCACCTAGATGTGAAAATACTAAATATTATTACATTATGTTATATACATAAAATCTGCAGTACATATATACATACATACAAGGAATAAATTCTTGAAATATAGGCCTATTTGATTTAGTTTACAGACAAACAAAAGAAAAAACAGTGCGACACGTAACGTAACGTAGCCTATATATGCTGAGTTACCCATGCGATGAGGAAAAAAAAAAAAAAAAAAGCTGAACCAATGCTTTTTATTGGTAGACGGGACAGCAACTTCCCTGATTTCTAGAGATGAAGGAGGGTGGAGAAGAGCGGAATGAATGAATCAGCACATCAATCACTGTTGCAATGCTAAAGCCAAGGAGGAAATCAAACCGGTGTCATGTGCTGTAGCTCTACGTGAATTTCAAGGGCACTCAAGAGCCTCCTGGTACACGAGGGGCGAGGAGTCCACAGAGATTACGCAGAAGTATTAAGTGTCTCGTTTGTCTTTCTCCAGCACCCTGCCGAGACATAAGTGCTGCCAACGAGGTGCGTGTGTTTGACTGTGTTTGTAACAGGCGCTGCTGCACTCACCAGAAACACTCTGTAGGCGTCTTTGCGTCTTACGGGGCCCCAGCACGACTCTGTGTCGTTGTATTTCACACTCCCGGCACTGCACGAGTGATTCCCACTGCGAGAACACAAACAATTAGACACTTCTGACCTCTTAAAAATCGATTTCAGGAGTTTATAAAGTACTATCTATCTATCTCATATATATATATATATATATATATATATTAGGGGTGGAACGGTACACAGATGTCACGGTTCGGTACCTCGGTTCGGGGGTCACGGTTCGATACAATTTCGGTACAACTACTAACTTTCTTTTCATTTATTTTGAACAGACAGTAGGTACAAATTAAAACATTTTCCACCTAGATGTGAAAATACTAAATATTATTACATTATGTTATATACATAAAATCTGCAGTACATATATACATACATACAAGGAATAAATTCTTGAAATATAGGCCTATTTGATTTAGTTTACAGACAAACAAAAGAAAAAACAGTGCGACACGTAACGTAACGTAGCCTATATATGCTGAGTTTCAGTTCATTTTTGTGACACGCTTAATTTGTTCACAGAAAGGAAACTCAAATGGCAGAAAGCGACATCCTATTTGTTTTCTTTATTTTACAAAAGCACAATGTTTTGTTTTAATTGTGAGTGTACACAAATAAAAGCAGACCTTTATACAGTGATGCATTATTAATAAGTCAATAAGTGTTTAAAGTTGATTCTGCTGGTATAAGGAAGGCACGCGCGAATACACACACACACAAAAAACATCAGTTCCAGCATTGCTAACTTGACAGTGCAGTTGGTACTTTATTATATACATACATACAAGGAATAAATTCTTGAAATATAGGCCTATTTGATTTAGTTTACAGACAAACAAAAGAAAAAACAGTGCGACACGTAACGTAACGTAGCCTATATATGCTGAGTTTCAGTTCATTTTTGTGACACGCTTAATTTGTTCACAGAAAGGAAACTCAAATGGCAGAAAGCGACATCCTATTTGTTTTCTTTATTTTACAAAAGCACAATGTTTTGTTTTCATTGTGAGTGTACACAAATAAAAGCAGACCTTTATACAGTGATGCATTATTAATAAGTCAGTAAGTGTTTAAAGTTGATTCTGCTGGTATAAGGAAGGCGTGCGCGAATACACGCACACAAAAAACATCAGTTCCAGCATTGCTAACTTGACAGTGCAGTTGGTACTTTATCAAAATAAAATACAGTGAACCAAACATCAGCGTGCCTGCCTCAGTGTCACCGTTGGAACGCGACTGAAGTACAAAGCCTATAATTTGCATAATAAATAATAGTTTAGCATTCAGATACATTACATTGCAAATAGGAAATATTATGGAATATTTGAATTTGTGCCGAATGAGAGAGGTAGGATACACGAGCACAAAGATCCATTTCGCAAACAGTTGAGGGCACAAGCCTTTAAAGATTTTACTCCTTTGTCAGTCTGTGAGAGACACATTTAGAATCAGCACAATGCACAACTCATGGCATTCGCTGTTCTTCTGCTGGCGGCCGGTTATCAAACAGCGTTGCATTGCCCCTTCTGGATTGGGGATGAATTGCCTGTATTCGTTGTAAGGCCTCATCCGAGATGTCCGTACCGTTTCGGTACGAATACATGTATCGTTCCACCCCTAATAAATATATATATAAAATACACCCTTGAACCAGGAAAACTAAAAGACAGATTCAAACTCTAAAGACCCATTTAGTAAATGCTACATTGTCTGATGAATTTTGCTTGCATTTGTCTGTACAAACCACTGAGATAAAATAGCAGACAGATTCAATGAAAAATTAACTCACCATGCAACTTCCATCAATGATACAGGTACAGCAGCGGCATAAATGGCCAGGTCTCCGTACAGGTACACGATGAGACAGATGTAGAACATGTTGACGCCAACTGCGAAAGAAGCATCAACTGTCATTCTAAAGATTCATGGCTTTACATAAAACATCACTTCAAATACAAACAGGTGGACATGTTGACTGAACATGAAGATGGTGCGGCATCATTCCCTAGAAGATTCCTCTAATGTTGTTCCTCCCCAACACTTTATACCCACTAAACGCATGGAGCCACATAACAGCCATATAAATCATCCTAATTAAAAAAGCAAGCACTTCATTACGAAATTCCCCCCTGCTCTTCTCTTCATTAACCCCACACTCCTCTTCACCTGTTCCTCCATCCATCCATCACTCGGTCCCTGCCAGTTGGAGATGAGATGGAGAGCATTCAAGAGGAACCACATACCATATCACACATTCATCATCACCGAAGCTCCTACGAGGATCTTGAACGGTCCAGCCGACCAATAAGCTCATTAATTACTCTGAAGTCCACTAGAGCTAACAGACTATTAAAACTAGATTTAAATAAAGAATTACAATATATTATTTTACAAGCTTAATTGAGTCATCATTCCCTCCAAATAAAAGAAACCGCAAATGTTGCTGTCAGTACCAGTTCATTTTTACAAAGATAAGTAGCGAAAAGCTGGCAGAAAACGTGTGAAATTATAAACGCATAATTATAAAAGTCAGTTGCAGAGCTTATTTTACAATTTTTAAAGCAAAACTTATAAAGGAGAAAGAGTGAGCAAGTTACTTTAAATATTGAAATATTGAGTTTAATTCATAATATAATTTTTAAACTGGTTCCAGTTCATTTGACAAAGAGGAGTTTCAAAAACCTGGCAGAAAACATGGGGAATTATGAACAAGTCAGGTGAAGTGCTTATTTTACAATTTATAAAAAAGAGAAAAAGTGAGTCTGTTACTATAAATACTGAGGTTTCTATATTATTTTTGAACAATTTCTCAGAATTAAAATCCAAACTTCTTGCTTTATTAGGCATATGTACATTTAAATGTAATAAAGAGATGCAATGATAAATAATATTTGGGTCAATTTAGATATGCTAATAATTATTTTCATGTTATGGCTGATGAATGACATTACAATTCTACACAATTTTTTAATACATTTAAAATCAAACAAAAAAAATGTAAATCTATTGTTTTTGAAAAGTGAATTTAGATAAAGAATAACTAAGTGAGCCAATCTAAACATAAAAAAAAAAAACACATCACGCTTAATAGAATAACAAAGAGTCAACATGGCTAGCGTGTGACGTCCGTGCTGAGAAAACACAAAGCCTTGAAGCTACAAGAGTGTGTTTGTGTTCATCAAAAGCGAATGCGTGCAGCACTGGTTTGCTGGAGGGTGTGACGAGTGCGCCACCTAGTGAAGCTGTTTGCCATCACATGCTGTGGACGTATGGGACAAGGGTCAGAAATCAACTTTTCCATGTTTGCCACCTGGAATTGATTTCCAGGGCATTTTTACCCTTGTAAGGTCACTTTTTTACAATTACCTTACTAACTGTTTCTGTGTTGCCTTTTATGTCAAATACTATTTAACCAGTTACTTCAATCAATCAGAATTCTATTGATTATTACCAATAAAATTCTCTCAACAACATTTACACTGCAAAGGTGGTACAGAAGCTGCATCGATCATGGCATGTTTATTTACACCAACTGTTTAATGCTGCTCAAATGTGGCACATTTATACGACAACTGGTTAATGCTGTATGATGCAAATAGCCTACATAAAGCATATTAATTCTTGTTACATAATTTTTTTTATTTATTAAAAAGAACTGCATTACGACAAATCGTTATTGTTGTTTACTGCTCTTGTAATAAAGCATCTAATAACGCTTATACATTTTGATTAATAGAATACATAAAATTGTTTTTATGAGTGGGAAAACGGCTCATCATATTCTTGTAAGGCTACACAGACATAAGTTAAGAATGGTCTATAAATTAGTTTACTTTTTTCGCATTAGAAAATCTAAACTTTATATTGGTTATCTTAGTAGTTTGAAGTACAAAACAGTTATTTAAACTGGGAATAAATTACATACAGAAAGCGAGCAAAGAACATTCCAGCTCACTGAAGCAGTCGATGAGCTATGCACTCTCAGAAAAACTCCCGTTATAGTCACTGAAGCGGTGTCTACACTGCAAAATGAAACCGGTTTACATCGTATATACTCTTTTGATGAAAGAATTTGCGAGAGTGCAGAATTCAGTCAGTAAGCATGTGTCCTGAACAAAACGCCTGCATTTTCAGATGATTTCTTCTTCACCGGTGATTAATCTGAACACCTCTGATTGGCCATCGCATCCATAAACTCAACAGAAACGCGTGTGATTGGTTATAATGCTCAACGCTGCAAAAAACTTGTAAAATAAATCTTTGATCTTGAATTAATGAAAACGTTGAATTCATGAAATTAGTCCCAGAGTCCTAATCTAAACCTGATTGAAAATCTCTGGAAAATCCTTGGCAACAAATTCATGGCTAAGAAACCCACTACATTACTGAACTATGGAAGAGAGTGGAAGAGGAGTGGACCAAGATCACACCAGTGCAGTGTGAGAAACCAGTGATATCCTGCGGCCAAAGTAGTCAAAGTGAGGGACGTTACACTTCCTACTAATTTCTGACAGCTGTAACCCTCCAAAATTTTAGCTGTAATATTCTATCATGCTACAGTGGTTACTGTCCTCTGATTTTGATCCCTGTGTTTTCCACAGAATAAAGGCTTTTGTTGAAATACCTTGGTTATTTTATCAAACATGTCAGTATAACTGTGGTATACCCACAGCTAATATTCCTTTACATTGAGCGATGAATATTAACAGTATTTCAGAAAAAAAAAAAATCAATCAAGTATTTATAGATTGTTCACTAAATTTTGAGCTCCAGTTTAATTGTGTAGAGGCATTTGTACCCCCTTATCTTGAATTAGTGCTTTCAGATGATTTCTTCTTCACCGGTGATTAATCTGAACACCTCTGATTGGCCATCGCATCCATAAACTCAACAGAAACGCGTGTGATTGGTTATAATGCTCAACGCTGCAAAAAACTTGTAAAATAAATCTTTGATCTTGAATTAATGAAAACGTTGAATTCATGAAATTAGTCCCAGAGTCCTAATCTAAACCTGATTGAAAATCTCTGGAAAATCCTTGGCAACAAATTCATGGCTAAGAAACCCACTACAGTTACTGAACTATGGAAGAGAGTGGAAGAGGAGTGGACCAAGATCACACCAGTGCAGTGTGAGAAACCAGTGATATCCTGCGGCCAAAGTAGTCAAAGTGAGGGACGTTACACTTCCTACTAATTTCTGACAGCTGTAACCCTCCAAAATTTTAGCTGTAATATTCTATCATGCTACAGTGGTTACTGTCCTCTGATTTTGATCCCTGTGTTTTCCACAGAATAAAGGCTTTTGTTGAAATACCTTGGTTATTTTATCAAACATGTCAGTATAACTGTGGTATACCCACAGCTAATATTCCTTTACATTGAGCGATGAATATTAACAGTATTTCAGAAAAAAAAAAAAAATCAATCAAGTATTTATAGATTGTTCACTAAATTTTGAGCTCCAGTTTAATTGTGTAGAGGCATTTGTACCCCCTTATCTTGAATTAGTGGCATTTTTGCCCCAAGCCCCAGTTAAATTTCCAACCCTGTATGGAACAGTGCAGCAAGCCATTTCTAATGCCCGTCCTTTGCTTGATGGTTGGAAAAGATGCCAAAAGCAATGCTGTTGAGATATTACAAGGCTGCTCTGGGCACTGCTGAGTCAGCCTTTGCATAGCGCCGCTCGTGAAATGATGCTTGGGAGTGCAAGAATCCTGAAAATAGGAATCTGTATAAATGACACCTTGGTACGTAGTTCAAGGTGAACACGTCTTCTTCGTAAGATTCTCATTACCTGGGTTCTCCATCTTTAAGCAAGCCTCCCCTTTCCTTACATAAGAGTAGATAACAGATTTAGAGTGAGGTAATTACAACCAAAAGTAATTAAACTAGTTCTAATTACACCTCATTAGCAGCCTTTTTCACTGTGACTGAAGATTCCAGCAAAACTTGACCTTCGGAAGCCTTCTTTTAAGGCTTGTTTAATAGCCTTATAAAGCTAAATGTCTTAACTGAAGATTACATAGTAGTGCATAATGATGCAAGAACTCTTACCTTTATTAAAAAACATGGAGGCCATTTGTCCCATCTCGACTCTCTCGACAATGTCAAAGTGGTCTATATTCGCGGCACGCTCTGTTATATCAAATGACAAAACCAACAGTGACCTTAAGATTTTGATCTTGAGTAACACTGCAAACAATTATATTGACAAAGACACAAAGCAATACAAACAGCACTTACGGACAGAGAGAATGGGCCGCGTCTCGACGGGTTCCGAACGTCCCCGGATGACAACCTCGTCATCCGAATAGTCTGAGCACGAGTCGCTGTCATTAATCTTAAAATGGTTGTGACCACAAAAATGGTTAGTTTAATTATTCTAAAAAAAAACATGCTTGCAACCAAAAACCAAAAAGTTTGGGGTCTGTCATTTTTTTTTTTTTTTGAAGAATTGAATATTTTAATTTACCAAGGGTGGATTAAATTGAGAAAAATCTTTTGTAAAATTATAAATGTCTTTACTATTACTGTTCTTTTGATCTCTCTATTCACTAAAGAATCCTGAAAGAAATGTATCACAGTTTACACAAAAAATATTAAGCAGCACAAATGTTTTCAACAATACTGAGCAGGAAATCAGCATATCAGAATGATTTCTGAAGGATCATGTGACACTGAAGACTGGAGTAATGATGCTGAAAATTCAGCTTTGCATCACAGGAATAAATTACATTTTACTGTTTATTAAACAGTAATAAACATTAAACTGTAATAATATTTCACAACATTACTGTATTTTGAACTAGCGTAATTTATGGCACCAGATGACTTTGAATATAGTTTTTCACATCTATGGTGCTTTTAGGTTATTTTTGGAGCTCTACAGCACTCATCCCCTTTGATTTTCATTGTATGGTGAACATTCAGCCTAACTTCTTTTGTGAGGCAATAAAATAGGTTTGGAACAACATGAGGGAGCGTAAATGATAACATCTTAATTTTTGGTGAACTGTCCTTTTAAGAGATCATCTATTAAATATAAACATTTTGCTTTTAAAGTTTTATAGGCTAAGATTGTTTGCCAAAGATGTTTTCTATATTCTATTTGTATTGGTAAAACAGACTAGAAATGTACTATGCAGTGTGAGTTTTCTTCAACACATAATAGCTCTATTTTAGCACTTCTGTCCTAAATTGCCCCGTTTCATTCTCTGATAGGTCAGTCTTGTTTAAAGCTTCATTGACTTTCTGGCTTGATTACCTGCAGTGGGACGTGCAACATTTGCATGATCAGTGAAATTTTCATAGGGAATGACCTGAGACAGAATAAGAATAATGTTCAGGGTAGAGCTGGCATTAAACTGATGCAGTCACTAACCTCTTCCTGTTCTCTCCTCTTCCAGCGCAGCTGGGCATTGGCAGCAGCCATGGCTTCAATAACAAATGTGGTGGTCATGAAACTGAGAGAAAACAGAAGAGTTAAAAGTCTTAAAAAAAATAAAATAAGAACAAGGAAAAACATAATACAAAGACAAGCCACTGGCCGGTATCAGAAAGAAAATCCTTAAAGACAACATAAAATAAAGTAAAAATTATTTTAAACACCAAACAAAAAGTGTTTTTTTTTCTTCACTAAATGCAATATCTTTCCCCACCTGAACTTTTATGTTGTGCTGGCTTTGTAAGTGGGGGGGAAAATAATAACTGATAATATCTACTTCATTAAAGGTTTTACACATTTTTATACATCATTTTACACACACAAACACAGACTTTTAACAATATCATTCAGCCCTAGAGCAAAATATGCAAAACTGTATGTCATATACACTACGTCCATCTCCTCCTATAACCTGTATTTAAAGACCACTGCTGTCTGGGCTCTTTCCTCTGCTGTGTCATTGATAAACAGCTCCATCCCGTTTCATCTAAACACTCATAACTCTCCCCTGGGCTCTGTCAGTGACTCAGACAGCTGGCAGGCTGGCACTTGGCAGAGGTGATAAATGTGTTTTGATGGTAACAGCACCAGCGGCAGCGGTAACAGGGTTGAAAGGTCAGCTAAAGATGAGCGAGTGACAGAGAGAAATCGCATGCAAGAAAGACCAAAAGAAGACAAGGCTGTGCTCTCAAAGCACACAAGATGAGGTAGAGACGAGGTAGAGAATTACACTTCTCAAATTCATGCCCTAACAATATGCAAATTGGAGACCCATTCTAACCCTATTTGGCAAACCACCATAAAGAATATCGATGGAAATCTAATACGCACAGCCTCCTAAACCTGGTATGTAAAACCCCAAAATAATCTAGCAGCCTTGCCAAGCAGCAAGGTATGCACTTAAAGGGGTCATATGATGTTGCTAAAAAGAACATTATTTTGTGTATTTGGTGTAATGAAATGTGTTTATGCAGCTTAAGGGAAAAAAAAAAAAAAAACACATTATTTTCCACATACTGTACATTATTGTTTCTCCTCTATGCCCCGCCTTTCTGAAACGCGTAGATTTTTACAAAGCTCATCGGTCTTAAAAGCGAGGTGTGCTGTGATTGGCCAGCTATCCAGTGCGTTGTGATTGGCTGAATACCTCAAGCGTGTGACGGAAATGTTACGCCCCTACCATATTGTGATGCCGTGTCTTGAGACAAAACGAGACAAAAACATCAAAACCCATTATAAACGAGGCATTTGTGCATCCAGTGAGGACATAATTACGGATTATAATGACTTATACTGTCTTTGCATCGGCGCGCTGCGTAAACATAAAACCATGTCTGCATTTGTGATCGGAGAAACGACAAACAACAAGTGCTACTCTACACTGCTCAAAACTCACGTTTCAATCATCAGTGGCAAATCCTTTAAATATGAAAACGTACTTGCCGTCTGAGAGTCAGAACAGCCGGCATTGTAGGCTACTCTCCCAGGATCAGGAAACAGTCCTCCATAAAATGCGCTGCACACATCTGAATATTTGGATTGAACTTATCGGCATGGGCCGATTACCGGTTTCAAGGTATACCGCGATTTGAAAATTTCACGGTTTCAAAACCACAAATATTTTCCATTATACTGTTCCTGCTGTATGCGCTGTTTTTCATGTCTCCTCAAAGACTGAAAGTGTAGGAATCCCTCAGGTTGAGTGCAGTGTAGAGGGTAACACGACCCTCCTCCTCCTGTTGGTGCGAGCGAGCGGTCAGTCACGTGCGTGTAGGACGGCCGAACTTAAGGAGCTTCCCCTGGAACTTACACGATCGGCAATCGGCTGTTTTTTTGTCTTATTGCAGCTCGTCTCTGTTCTGGACTGTTCTGCACAAACTGCACTGCAATGCAATCATTTTTGAAAATGTAATTTATGTGAAAATATGAAGTCTATAAACAGCCGTTAACAGAGGCCAGAGACGCTGAAGACGGATGCACAGAGAAAAATACTGCAGCAAGCAGATCACTCACTGTTCATGATGCACAAACTATTGGAAGAAAATCCTCAATATTGATTTGGGGGTTTATATGAATGTATTTCTGAGGGGAACTAACTGTCTTCAGAAAAGTTTACATGGTATTTTCTTTTAATCTCATTTCTCTATAGTTCATATTAAAGCAGTGTTTCAGTGCAGCGGTAACCAAGGAAACACTATCTGGTGTTCCAGAAGCGCCTCCTGCTGGCAGAGAGTGAATATGCGTCGTATTCAGAGCTCCTGTTGTTTGTTTCGTTCAGGTATGTAGTATAATTTCACAAAGCTAGTCAGAACATTCTGTTTTTGCTTCAAATTGGGTTATTATTAAATCAAATTATGTATATGAAATTATATAACTAAATGATATGAAATTATATAAATTTTATGCATATGAATTATATAACTAAAATTAAATAACTGTAATTACAGATTTAGGTTAAATAAAGATGTCTTTATGCGTCTTCTTTTTAGGAAACAAATCAAAGAAAAAGTAAACAAATTCTACTGTTCCTAAAATTCTGTGTTGCTTTTTTTATTTTATTTTTTATTTACCCAGTCATTTAAAAATAACACATTTTAGAGCTGTAACGACAATACCGTGAAACCGTGATATTTTTGCTTAAGGTTATCATACCGTCAAAATCTCATACCGGCCCATGCCTTGTTGAACTGTTCTGGAACAGTGTTGTAAATACAACTTAACCACTGATTTCTAGTCGTGTCCTCTTTTGGAGGGCCAAACAAAGTAGTTTCGCTTTCACAACGAAACACACAGTGTCTTCACAACATGGTGGCAGCGGCAACAATAAAGTTACGCCTTCTTTCTTTGCGTGAACATTTGGGCAGCGTTATGCAAATCTTTCCACATCGTGACGTAGACATGTGGGGGTGTGTTTAAACGAGGCATTTTAGGAGGGTGTGGACCAGTCATAACTTTTATAAAGAATATCTCTTTGGTTTTGAGACTTTAGTCTTTGCAACTTTAGGGATCTTATCTATTCACGAACAGCTTGTAACACTCCAAAGAGAAAGGAAAACTTGAAATCGCATCATATGACCCCTTTAAGACTCGCAATAAGAAAACAGCAAAAAATAAATACATTTTAAAAAAGTGGTTTCTGAAAACAAATGCTGCTAGAGCTATTCTTAGAGCTTTACTTTCTGACCCATTTTTGCAATTACTTTTAGGGTGCATTTACACTTGGCAGCTTCGGTTTGATTAAAACGAACTCTGGTGAGATTGCTCTGTTAGTGCAATTCATTTGAGTAAATCTTAACACTACCATTTGAACTTTGGTGCATATGAAACAAGCTTCCAAACTCTGGTCCATGTTGCATTTATATTTCAGTCAAACGGCACCAAAGACATCTAAACGAACCAGGATGTGATGTATGCAACAGAGGTGCTATTTGAATTTACATATTTTATAAGCTCTTTGTGAGTTCCAAGCGGTTAAAAATAGCATCATTTGTACACACATATTAGTGCATTTAGACCAGTACGCAATAATTCTGGATGTTCAGTTTGCAAAATATACATCATAAAAGCTGTGGTAGTGACTGTGTCCTTATTCCTTTTCTTTTGTGTCTTTAAGTTCGGTGTTAAAAATGACATTGTGAATGCTAAGCAAAGCAGGACTAAATTAATTTAGCTTTAGTCTGGACCAAAAGGACCATAAGAACCAAACCACAAGTATCAACAGACCCTTAATTTACTGGTATCAGGGTGATTTGTAGAGGATGTATGATGGCAGTTCTCTTCAAGTTCACACATATGTCCTAGCAGAGGAACCACAGGTGTAGTTTATCATTTTAACTATGAACAACTAATGCCTCACAACCAAAAAGGGTCCATTTTGTCTTAATTTTAAACATTTTATCTATAATTTTATCATAAAAAAACAACTTAAGTGTTGCTTAAGTTGGGACCACTGTTTTGGCATTTTACCCCTTATTGTAAAAATGTGTCAATAAGATACAATACTTCTACTCCAATTAAGTGCAAAGTAATCATTTGATTGAATTATTGATCCCATTATTATTCTGAGTGTGTCAATGTGAACCCTGGTTTATCATATCATTAAAGGCCTGTTTAGAACAAGGACTTTTAAGGTTTTAATTATCGTTCTAATTCTGTGAGAATAGTGAAGTCCACACCACAACTATAACGATAATGACACTGAAGATTTATTATATTATATCACTGATACCATTTTCAGAATTATTTTTTTTCCAGCTAATATAATGAATGATAAAAACGTTGACAGTCAGTCAGAATCCATCCTGCTTTAAAGTGCTCGAGCGTTTAAATCAGCACCCGACAAAACTGTAGCGTGCTTATAATAAACAGAACATCGTTGTGCTTTGGTGTGGACGCTAATAGTTATCATTATAGTTATCTCTATTGGTGTGAACAGGCCTTAATGCACTTCTCTGAACCTAAAAAGGCTCAAGGCTGGTTTACATGGCTCACCAAAAATAAAAAATAAAAATAACAGGGTTTAACACAGAGATACAACGAAACCCAGCAACTGATGGAAGTTGGTGTTGGCCCTTGGTTTTGGTTGAAACTCCTACAAGTTTGTACTTGAGTGCGAGTAAATTTACTCACTTAAGTGTGAGTAAATGACATTTTTTCATTTTTTTAGTGTACTATCCATTTAAGATAGATGGACTTTTTTTAAAAACTAGAGGGAGAACATACCTCATAAAGGCCAAAAATGTGATGAGGGGGACGCTGACAACCCAACCAGCTGCTGCAAAGGCCTTGGGCATGGTCAGGGCACCAGTGCCAACAATTAGATTGAACATGTACACCAGGCCAACCTACATAAACACAAAACAACCACATGTCTACAGCAGATTCAAAAGAAAAAAAGAAAATGGCTCACAAGAGGCACTCAAGTTTTTTCACAAAAAGGGGCCCATTACACATTATCGGTCTATGTTCTCTGTTCTACTTCCTTGCAAAGAGGACGCGTCTGGAATGTTTCACCATCATGCAATTCAATAAGCTGATGTACGCGATAACTCATTTCTAATGCACTGCATTTTCTCCAACTTAAGTCACACATAAATCAATATAGTCTACTGTAAATTAGTCATGAGCTTGACTTGCCAAATGTACTGTTAATTCTATTAGAAACTTGTGAGCACTTCCCTTATTGATTATCTTCCATTAACCAACGTGAACAAAACAAAGCAGATAACAGACATACTGTACACTCAAGCTGATGCATTATGTGCCTTACTGTAAACTTATTAATTTATTTTGGATTATTTCCAGAGGATTCTTTTCGAAGAGTTTTTTTAAATGAAGGCCAATGCATAAGTTTTGTAGTTTGGAGCAATAAAAGTACTTTTTATTATTATTTATATCTCGAACTGTCTAAAAAATTCAACTTGGGGCCTAAAGCTATTAGCTATTATAAGCTATTTTATAATTAAGATAACCACGGCTTAATTTTTTCTCTCTCATAATTCTGACTTTTTCTCAGAATTTCTAAATGTATCTCTCGCAATTTGGTTTTCATTCCTGCCACAGAATTAAAAAAAGTAAATACATTTTTAAATGCAACTTGCAGAAATGGGCTTCCACAGGTTCTACTCTTTGACTGTTAGTCTTAGTTAACGAAGATTTTATAAAATATCTTTTTTTAAATGAGTTCAAGTAAACCACAAGGCTAACATGGCAAAAACACGAGTTTGAATCATGCGCTGGTTTCTGCTGATTTTGAACCCTTCACACATGTTTCTCCTGTTTCCTGAGCTTTCATTTCCTCTTTAAATGAGTAACACAAAGTGAGTGCTTCAAATCACATGATTTACAGGGACGTAAAGGCACCTAAGCCCTTAACTGTTAACTTAGATTATCTGGTTATCAAATCCTGAGAAAGGGTGAAAACAGAACAACATTTCAGCGGCGTCAGTCAAAAATGACAGGTTATCAAGTCTTGAACTATTTTGTGAATGCAGGCAGGAAGCAACAGAAAGCATGACATGATAGCTTGCAGTACTATGGTACTGTCACAAGACAAAGAGCTGAGTGTACAGTATAGTCCAACTGACCAGTGTGTTTATGCAAAGCAGGTCAATCAATACCTACTCCATGTAACATGTAATACTTACAAATGGTGAGTAAGGCTCCCCTGTTTCTGTAATGCCCCCAGCCATCTCAAAGAGAAAAACACAACTCTAAAACCTGAAAGTTTGCCACCCTGATGAAAGAAAAGACTGTTTTAATATTTCATACACTACTATTTTGCCAAAGAGACATAAGTAGGCCAGAGTAACATGGCTAGCGTCAACCGTTGTTTATGATTTATTTATATTCACTCAGTTGTCACAGAATATGGCAGATTTAATGTCTTTTTCGTTATGGTTATATCATTTTCAGACAGAAAACTTTTTAAAATCACTCATAACGCTAAAAGAAAAAGCTCACCTGTCACCGTTTGAGGCGACGCCAGTTGTCAAGCGAAGTTGTTGTTTATTAGAAACGCACGAGTTTTCTTGCGACGTCCTCACGATTAGCGACGCACTGGCAGAGTGGAGAGCATCGTGTCCTCCTCACGGTTTGATTAGAAGATAATTAAGACCGGCTGCAGAAGTTCTTCTGTTTGGGAAAACATATCTATTAAAATTAGAGAGTGTACACAGGACGGCAGAAGGAAACGGCTCCTGCGAAAGGGGGTGGAGCGTAGCAGATCGGAAGTGTTCCTTGATTGGTTGGATGGATGTGGTGACGTTTCACGAAAAAGACGCTTTGTGACGCTTGCAGTATGGAAGCCGACTTTTCTTGTATTTTAAGTTACTCATTTCATTTAGCAGACGCTTTTATCCAAAGCGACTTACAAATGAGGACATGGCTCACCAAAATACTCAGTAATTAATAAGCAAAGTATAATTTTAATTTTTTTTTTGCAAATATCTGATCAGTACACTCTGATATGATCAGTACGATTTTTAATGTTTTGAAAGAAGTCTCATACTCATAAAGGCTGTATTTCAGCAAAAATACAGTTATAAAAAAAATAAAAAAAGAGTAATATTATTCATCTAAAATATCGGTTTTCTATTTTAATAAAGTGTAGATTATTCCTGTGTTGGCAAAGCTGTATTTTCAGCATCTTTACTCTAGTCTTCAGTGTGACGTGATTAAGTGAACAATAACACCATTTGTGCAAAACTGCATACACTTTCCCCCCACCTTTTTGAGACTGTTTCTGGGAGTTTTTGTCTAGACCAGGGGTGCCCAACCCTGCTCCTGGAGATCTACCTTCCTGCAGAGTTCAGTTCCAACCCTGATCAAACACACCTGTCTGTAATTATCAAGCGCTCCTTCTGATCCTAATCCTAGTTCAGGTGTGTTTGATCGGGGTTGGAGCTAAACTCTGCAGGACACCGGCCCTCCAGGACCGAGTTTGGGCACCCCTGGTCTAGACCATTAGGATTATCAAGTTTCTAGTATGAGCTTGATTAGCTGGTTCAGGTGCGTTTATTTGGGGTTGGAGCTAAACTCTTCAGGACACCGGCCCTCCAGGACCGAGTTTGGGCATCCCTGGTCTAGACCATTAGGATTGTCAACATCTAGACCAGTGGTTCCCAAACCTGGTCCTTGAGGCACCCCAAAACTGCACATTTTGCATGTCTCCTTTCTCTGACACTCCAGTTTCAGGTGGAGTCTCTACTAATGAGATGACCTGAATCAGGTGTGTTTGATTAAGGAGACATGTGCAGTGTTGGGGTGCCTCCAGGACCAGGGTTGGGAACCACTGATCCAGACAGCTAAAGGAGAAAATAAGAGACCAATCTTTGTTTTAATTTGACAGAAAATGTTTATTTCCCCATTCAAAGAATTTAAAGAAAGGTGATTAGTGGAAAAACAAGTCAACATCCAAACTGAGGAGTGGGAAGAGTGAGGAAAACCTTATAATGCTTCAGCAGACTTTCTGAAAATCATAAGCTAGACGCATTTCTCCACTGCGAAATGTCTAAATAAAATCAAATAAAATTCTTTAAAACAAAAAGCAAAAGGCAAAACTTTTAAAGTCTAAAAAAATATTTGTGCATGTGCACAAAACAAAATATATTAAACACTTAAACAAATACTTAAATCAATTTTAAATAAAATGCAAAAAGTAAAAAAATTAAAATAAAAAAAAGACAAGGTATTGGTGGAACACAGGTCTGCTTGGCAGCATATTGTCATTACAGTAACGGGAGCAAATGCATCAGATCAATTCATCATTTAGAAACAGAGGCTTTTCCATTTTACAGTTTTAGATAACCAATTCTAAATACAGCATGATTTTAAAATGTGACCACACAACTTCGCATTTTTTTTTTAAGGTTAAACTTGTTATTTTGAATTAAATGTCTATCAGGGTTGCTTACCAAATCTGTGAAACACATCTAAATGTAAAAAAAAAGACCCCTAGAGGGTGGAGCAGCTTACAAAAATGTATACATTTTAAAAATGAGATTGTCAGAGCTAGTGTTTAATGATGAGAGAAGAAACCTTAAGATGCAACTGTCATTCAAAGTGATGAACATGCATATTGCTTAAACAGGCATTTAAAACCACAACAACAGTTAAAACATGATCAAAACAACTAAAAACACAGGAAAAAGATTTCGGAAACCTTTTCTAAATTCTAAGCCCCATCAACATAGAATGAAGTACTTCCAATTACATTACACTTGAAATCAAATGTCATTTTTCTATTTTAACTTAAACGGGACTCACTAACACTGCCCTTCTGATTACCGTTTTTCCACAATTCATTAGTCTGTCGAAAAGGACAACTGCATAGTGTGGACACCTCAGTGAGACGAGAATCTTACCACATTACATGCTATTAACGCAGATTAGTTTTCTTTGCTAAAATTATACTCCGTGTTAAATTTAAGTTCATTAAAGAAATAGCGGTTTCCCTCATGTGAAAATTAATTAGATTGTCCTTACACAAGCCAAGCATTCTTACTCTTAACAAAAGCGGCCTTCATAACTTCACTAGATTCCCATCTTTGAGGGGGAACCAGACTGTCCTTATAAGAGAAAGTGCATATCAATAACGCCACTAACTAAAGTTCCTTAAGCATCTTAGTTATTTAACTCCCTAGAATTTATTTTAAAAACAGCAGAGGCAAACACTCAATCTCTACAGTGAATTCTTGGTGCAGGCTTTCTGAGATCAATCTTAACATGATGTTTGCAACACAAAAGGAATAATAATGCTTAAATACAGACTACAGATTACAGCGATCAATTGGGGAAAAAGGATTACTTGTCACATAATCAAGAAACCTCATTGCCCTTCCTGCTATGCTAACATTTTAGTCAAGCAAAAAAAAAAGGAAGCAAAACTAGGTATGAAACATTACGTGACCATCATAAAATCAGCAATTCCATTATGGTTCCTTTACAGGCTGCAGCAGAATTATCAGCAATAAATGAAATGAGCAGTTTCTTCATGGAATGAAAATAGCTCGATGTAACTTGGAGCTGTGGAAAGTAATTAAGCAGGCAGAAAATTCAGAAATATGTACTTGTGTCATAATGATTGCATGCTTCTGTCATTAGCCAACCCTAAAAACTTATATAATTACCAGTTAAACGAACAACTTTTAAAGTGAAAGTACACCCAAAAATGAAAATTCTCCATGAAACACAAAAGTGGAAAGTGACTTCAGCTTTAAAAAAGGTACAATAAAAGTTTTCCATAAGAAAAACGTATGCGGCATACATCACAAAAAAATAATAATAATGAGACTATTAGTGAATAACTAAATTTCAGCCAGTTTCTCACACAAACATTTGCATGGCTTCAGAAGATTTGGAAAACACTGCATTAAGTAAATCATAATTTGTCCTATTAGCAGCTATCACGCACTTTTTGTTATATGTAAAAGAGTAATTATGCCATCTAACATCTTAAAAATATATACTTGTTTTGAGTGACATTAGGGTGAAACTTTTCATTTTCGGGTGACCTGTCGCTTTAAGAAAACAAATTGTTTAGGCACAGTCTGCCTTATGCATGCATGCTGCTTGTTGCAGTTTGTGTTTGTGCTTTTGGCATCTAGCTGAGAAGCCAGGCTTTGCTAAGGCTGGACTATCGAATGGCGTCGTTTTGTCCAATAAGCAGCTGGTGAATCTTGCCTGAACGATCCCTCCCTCCCGATCAAGATCCCTGAGCTTCAGGATTCATTCCCATTCTGAGCAAGTCAGAAGCCAAACTGTGACAGTAAAAATGTTGATTTCACATCAACTCTTTCAAATCCTCTTTCACAGAGCTGGAGGAAGCGGGATGGCTCCAGATGACAAACAGGCACACGTCTTTGGCTCTAACAGCAGGTAGTTCCCACAAACAGACATGGATGAGTTCCCCAGTAACCCTCCCGTAGATTTCACCTGCAAATAAGAAAAATGTGTTCAAACCATTGGCCAAAGCTGCTTTAGTTTGATGTTTTAATATATCATGGAGGTTATTCTCACCTAATAGTTGATTCCCATGTCAGCAGGGGCGGCGTCTACACGCCATAGCAGGCTGAAAGCCTCTCCTTCAGCAGCGGTGGAAACTGTTCGGAGAACTGCTGCCAGTTATCCTCACCAACCTGATCCTTGAAGCCATGCAAAATCTAGACAAGAAATGGATCAATTCTGCTGAAGCAGAGCAGACCACTGTGCTTCTATCTTGGCCAACCGTAAAACCCATCTAATCAAAGTTGTTAGTTACAGAAGAGCATTTGTACCTTGTAGAACATGTCTCTCAAATCGTCATTTGGATTTACCCAGGAGGCCACAGCGTCACAGAAAAAGATGAAGTCCTGCATCCAAAAAAAGTTGCATTAAAGTCGAAGTCAATTCATTGTTAATATTATTTTTTGGATTTAATAAACTATATTTCTATTTTATGGTAGTTAGTACATAAGAAAATGTAGAGAAAAATTATGAATTATATATTTCTGATGTTATACAGCATGGAATATTTAGCCCAAACCACCATTTAAATTGTATTTATTTTTCACTCTAATAAGCACATAAGAGAATATAGAGAAAATACATAAATTATATTATTGTATTTAGATTGATATTTATTTTTTGATATTGTTATACAGTATGGAACTTTTAGCCTAAAAACCCAATTTATCATTTAGATTTATTTTAATTATAAATTATACACATTTTTATTTTAGAGTAGCAATGAAGTACATGAAAGTAGATGACAATAATTAGAATTTTTTTCCTGATATTGCTACATAGTATGAATGTCATTACATTTAGACGTTAAAAGGTTATAAAATTATTATAAACCATTACATTTTACTGCAAGACAAATTTACCTGCGGGTATGAATAAAGTAACCTAACCTAAATGATTAATTAGAAATTCAATGATGTTAAATTAAAATGTATCAATTTTAAATTGTGAATGTCTTAGTTCATATCTAGTGTGATTTTATTGTAATGATTGGGTACATAGATTTTGGTGTGTCCAATAAATGTATAAAAACAAATAAATATTAAAAATATATAATAAATCAGTTTTTAATTTGGATAACGGATTTGGTCTTGAATGATTTCCCCGGTATCCTCTCACCTGTACGACTCCTCCAGGATTTACCCCAATCATTACACAAATGCCCCTGAAGGCGGAGTCTTTCTCTTCATTGTCCCGAATGTTTCTAAGTGATGTGCACCTAGGTTTAAAAAAAAAAAAAAAAAAAGTTCAGTAGATTTTTAGTGGGCTGCTAATCAAGGATTTGTTGATCTGGGTTTTATTTTAAATCAAGCTGTTGCTGCACTAAATTTTAAACATTAACAAATCGGGAATTAGGAATTCTAACCTGCGATTAAAACCTCCTACGATTAATTTTCTCCGCCATGATGGATTCGCCATTTTAAATAAACCGCAATAATGTTAATGGTCCATATTCTTCTTTATTGACTACCAAACACTCTCTCTGACAAAAGTAACACTTATCGATAAAGGAAACTTGTAAAAATGTCAGGCATCTTTATAAACTGCTATGTAGAGAGACCATTAGATTACACGGCTGATCTAGCAAGCAAGGAAAACAATGCAGCGCGTATGGATTTCATAAGCCTGGAAAAATATTTATATTATCAATTAATGAAGTAATATGGCAGCATAGCTTATGACAAAACCGAGATAAGAGAAAACGTTTCGCAGAGTGACTACCGCCGCTCATGACAGCGCCACCCTGTTCTATTGATCGCAGTCCAGCAGCCACAAGAAACGAGATACGCGGCAGCAATCGCTGGCGCTCACCTCATCATCACCGCTGCTGTTAAAGGCTACAAATATTCCTCCTATCTTTTCTTTGTCCGACACAGAGATGCACCGAGATGAGTGACGGATCCACATTCCAGACTCCATAGCGGGTGTACACTTACAGGCCGCCGCGACTCTCACACTCTGCCGGATCAATGCGCTTTTATCTTTATTTTTATTTGTAATAAACACCTCTGAGACCTGAGGACACACTCACTGTTTCGGTCTTTATTTAATCAGCCATGTACTCTAATTGTAGGTGTACTTTATTACATTTAAACCTCCTCACCTGTAACATATTAAAAGCGTCTTTGGTGTTTCCATGTTTTCTACAAAACAAAACGAAATCGAGGGGTTATGACGTCACTGGCAGGCGGCACAATGAAACTATAGACACGCCCCGTGGCACTAATTAAAATTGCTTATTTCTCTGGATTTAAACATTCTTCGAAACATTTGGGATAATGCAAGTACACAAGTCAGCAAAATATATAACACTGTTCTAGTGGTTTTTGGATATTTTAATAAAAAAAATCTTACATATTGTGCCTTTAAGGTCAATCCCTAATTGAAATTTAAATCTGAGTTTAAAGTTATGGAGAAACAGAATTAAAATTAATATAAATATAAATTAAATCCAGGATCAAAATCATGGTTTAAATGTAAACCTGCTTATTTTTAAACAAGGTTTAAAGATTGGTGCAACAGCATTATTGAATAAACCTTGATTTATTCCAGATTTAAGATTAATCCTTATTGGTGCATCCCACCCTTTGTAGTTTGAATTGCATTAAAACAGAACTAGTTCACACATAAGAGGCATGCAATGGTTTATTCAACATCTCACCAGGGGCGAATGAACTGTGGCAACATGGGGGCAACTTCCTGTGGACACACACATCCCAGCCGACCAATCGTAATGGCTGTTTCACCAAAAAAAAACACACGAGTGTGTTTCAAAGTTTCAAGCCAAAAAAATTGTTGCAGTCAAAGCTACAGATCAGAGCAACACTTTGCACAGATAATTTACCGGTGTTCTCCAGCAGAGTTTTGGGTGTATTAGGTCTGTTGATGATCTCCACAAGGTTATTAAGAACCAAGGCCACAAATGGCTGCATCTCCATACCTGGAAAAACACCAGACAAATTAAAGATCAAATGGCTGTCCAAAATTACACGGGACAGATAGCATATGCAAATAACTGCGCCGTAGTGAATATACATCAAGGATGGGCAACTGGCGGCCCTCGGGCCATATACGGCCCGCTGGATCATATTAGATCATATCTCGGATGATTAATTTTAAAACACTTGAAAAGCAAGTCACGTAAAGATTGCTTTCGGTTTATGATGTTAATACTATCTCCAACCAGGAGAGGTCGCTAGTTTCCAGCCGCTCCCCTATTAATTTCAGCGTAGTAGGACGTGCACTCTAATGTAAACATTCATTAACATTAGCAAATAATAAATTAAAAACTGACCATGAAAACAGTATTTTCAAGTCAAGATGGTAAACAGATGATTTTTTTATCAAGTTAAAGGGGATACCCATATGTTTGGAAATCTGTATTTTATTTAAATCACCATCACACCACTGCACACAAACAACGGGGATGCCAGAGTTGCACTTGCCTCAAATTTCAAAGGTAAAATTCATAGCCAACAAAAGCTTTTTGCCAAATGCATGACAGAAATGTTTACACTGGACTATGTTCTTATTAGGGTTTCCGCGGGTCCTTAAAACGTCTTCAGTTAAATTGTTTATATTTAAGGCCATGCAAACTCTTAATTATAAGAGGTCTTTGGGGACGGAAAGACAAGAATTGCTATATGGATTAATATGACGATTAAACTTCAAAAGGCTACGATTTCACTGAATAAACTTGAGCGCTGCAGGTCAACTTTGTGTACTGCAATTACCGGGGAAACCACCATATTTCTGCTAGTGCTGTGTTCAAAATATCGATACGACGATGTATTAATCCGGCCGCAGAGGAACACAACTGGGTTGCCTGATATAAAGAGACGTAATCCCTGAAACAGAGCTTTACACTTGGAAATATCTGTTAAGCGTGCTACTTATCTTTGTCAACCTGGCAACCATTTGCTCGCGCTCTCTCTCCACTGTGGATAAACGTGCTTGCTTTCTGAAAACACTGGTAAGCTTGCAGTTTAGCGATCTCCACTTCAAGTCTATTCTCAGAAAAGTGTAATTCATCAAGTGTTTATTTATGAGAGAGAGAGAGAGAGAGAGAGAGAGAGAGAGAGAGGGTGTGCATGTATGAATTACCACCGTTTTGCCGCGTTTCTCTATTAACAGTGAAGCTGTGGCTTTAATTCCCGTAGAAACAATGATGCTACCAGCTCCTTATTGAGAAAGATAACGTAGCTAATGAGTGCTTAAGCTATTTAGTTGATAAAACTGCGGGGCAGCGCTAAAAAGTTTGTTCCTGAATGTCAGAGTTTGGCCGCAGCGTGATCTGTGTGACTGAACTTAACATCAAACTGCTTCCGTTTCACACAAATGCTGGCACAGATGTGCATGCTCGGCTAGAGTCGCTTTGAACTCGTGCATCTTCGGAAGCAGAGCTGCGCGGAAAGTTACAAAAAAAATGTCGTGCACACCGCCACACGAAACGACGTCACACGCACTCAAAGTGAACTTCCGCCAAAAATATTTGCCGTGTGTACTCAAAGCGAACTTGCGGACGCATCGAGTATAAATCAGCATTAAATCAGCCTTGAGAGTGTGTGCGTTAGATACAGTGAAGACAGCGCATTGGTTTAGAACTCTTCTAATTTTTTTTTTTTATTATTGTAGAGTGTGTTAACTTGTGCAATGATAACCTACCAGCAATGTAAATTATTTTTTAAATATATTACAATGGGCACATTACAATATAAATTTATGGGCTTAAAAACAAGATGCAAACAATCAGAATATTGTACCTGGTGGGGAGTGCACAATGTAAACATATGCCATTACCTATATTGTACTGTGGTACAGTTATGGAGGCCCTTCATAATGCAGAGGTCAACTGCCTGCTCTGCCAATAGTTAGAAATGGCTCTATAGTAAGCAGTGTTTAATAAACAGCTGTTTTTCTGAATTCTGCTGAGGTGAAATTCAGTGTAGTCATGTATCGTGATATGTATCGTATCGTGGCCTCTGTATCGTGATACGCATTGTATCGTGACTTTGCTGGTGATACACAGCCCTAATTTCTGCAGTTCCGAAAGTGACACCTGCTGGCAGAGAACGAATTTGCTTTTTCAATAAGCCCACCTGCTAGTCTTGCTACATATTTTTAAATGTGAACCAGTGGATCGACAAAAAGCTAATGCATTATAAAAATCTAAACAATTAAGACACTAAGATATATGTTATTTAATATAATAATTGATAATAATTGTTTAAATTAATATAATAATTGATACTTTTGACTCATCCCTTTTCTTAAATTGTTTAAAGGCTGAAATGTGAAGAGCAGATCTTAAAAAGGTCTTTAAATGTCTTAAATTTGATTTTAAAAATACTGCAGATACCAGGTTATTTTATGGTACCATTTAGAATAACTTTTTTTTTTAATTAAGCCCTTTTTAACTGTCCTTTTAGGTTGTTTTGAGAATGTTCTGTAGGCTACTAATAAAAAAAGAACCTCTGTATATTTGTTTGTTGCAAATTTACAGACAACTCAATTGAAATGCTTTCATTGGCTTGTCAGGGTAATATTTCTGTCCACTGACAAAGTTTTCCTTCTGAATTAGCATAACTGCACAAGTTTTATACTTAAAATCTTTAAAAACAAATGACATTAGTTCTACTTTAATTTCCTCTAATAAAAAGGAAATTGAGTAAGACAGTGTAAAAGGTGTGTGGACGTGGATTAGTAATCTGGCCCCTTGGTATAAAGGAGAAAAAATGCTGGCCCTCGTCACTATCAAAGTTGCGCATCCCTGATATACATATGAGAGTGCATAAACACTCACCCATCTGCATGGCGATCTCTCCGATGGCCCATGTGGCATTGTTGCACACAGATATGAACTCCGGGTTGAGGTTGAGTCCCAGGACAGGCATGAGTTCAGCTAGAGAGGGTAAACGGACACCAATGACAAACTGACCAGCACAACACGCACAGAAGCAACATCTAGCATGAGAAAGCAGCTCTCCATGTGTCAGGCTTCACTCAGTATGAGTCAAAGGGCACAGCTCACCGATGCAGGGCTTCACATGAAGGAAACATGCCTTAGTCAGGTCTCCCAGCAGCGCGAATGAACTCTGACGCACTTCTGGCATGGTGTCCTTTAATTAGAGCAGAAATAAAGCTTTTAGGCATTGTTCATACAGCACACAATTAGATTTTCTGCGTCAAATTAATGTTTAATTTCATCATTCTACATTTTACTATAGATAATCAGGTATGGCTTTATGGTCAATTCAGATTATGTTTAAGTGTACAAAACGCTCAACTAATACAAGTACAAAATGAATAATAATAATAATTTATTATTATTATTAGATCTAAAAATATGTAATGTATACATATATTTAATATTTCATAAATCTTTAAATAATAATTAAAGATTTATGCATATATATTTTACTTTTTTAATCTTTATTTTAACAAAAACAATAGGATTATTATATAAACAGTCATATATTTAAATATATTGATCTAACTAGGGCTGTATCGGAATGAATCGCCTGTGATTTTGAACACGATTTTGCATAGCTTGTCAGTGATCTACGGCTCTGTGTAGTAAATGCCGCTCCATCTGAAAGCATGTGCTGGAGATTTACTACTAATCACAGAACCGGCTTTACTGATGAAATGAGCATGAAAAATCGCATAAAATTTTTTGCACAGCCCTAGATTTAACCATACCTGCATGCACTGGAAAAGCAGGGTCATGATGTTGCTGCGGGTGACCAGTTGTTCTACATGACCTCCGAGTCCCTCAGCCAGACCGCTGAGCAGATCAAGGGCCACAATCATGAAGTCTTTATCAGGGGCCTCGTACTGGTCAGGGTGCTGGTTATACATCTGCAACAAGAACAGAAAGAAAACATCAAGATCTGGAGAATGAATCAAAACAACAACATGTTATGGCTGTTCATTCTCAAACAAGTGTGCATGCCGACTGACCATGGCTTGAGCGAGGTTCTTCTGGACCAGGGTGACACAGCGCTGGTAAACTGGTTCACAGTAGGGCAGGAAGCCGCTCTGTAGTGCTGTGGCCACCGAAGACAGGCACTAAAATAAGAAAAAGTAACAAATTCCTTAAGACATTCCAGTTTTTTGAAGTATGAATATCACAGAATTCGCAGAACTACTTTACCTCCAGCAAAGGGAACAGATCCTTGTCTTCATCTTTTAACTCATTCCATTTCTGAATAAGAGGGGGCATGAGCTTTTGGATGTATTCCTGTTAGACAAAACGGTCACACTTATTTATGCTTCTTGAACATTTTCATCTTTAAAAACTCAAAGCCACAGTGATCTTACTGGCTGGTTAAGATGGTGTCCGACAGAGTCAGCAAGGGTTCCGATGGCGTCGTAGAGGATCAACAAGTTCTTGTGCTGGTACTTGCTGAAGGCAAACACCAGTGTGTCCAGAATGAAGCTCAAGTAGGGAACCAGCTCTGTACAGGCCTCCTCTTCCAGAGTCGCAAACGCACTGATGGAAGGAAAAAGCCAAGAATTAGCTCAACATGTCTTTAGAAACACCATCCAGACTGAAAGACAACTGGTTTAACATGTTATTTCAGCAGGGAAGCATCTCAAAATCAATCTATGGTGGTTTGCTGGTTTGTGTTTAAGAGGGTTTTTAGGCACTTTATAGCTGGTAGGGTCGGGAAACTGACTTGGACTAATCAGTTAAACCAATATGAGACTGGTTGACCAGCTAAACCATTGTAAACCAGCAAATCACCTTAGCTGGTTTATTATACCTAAATTCCATTGTTATTCAAGCATTTATATACTAATACAGTATTTTTAACACTTTGAATTAGCCTTTACATTTTACATTTTAAATTCTTATGTGATCTTGTCATTTTTGTTCGTTTTTCTATTTAGCTTTTATTTGTTTTAGTCACTGTAGCACTTTAAAAAAAAATACAATTTGAAATGATGCCATGGCATCGTAGTGAAATCAGTTTAAGCTGACGTTAAAATATTTTATTTAAGAATAATGACTTCTAATGGTTTTAGTTAACACTAAAATTAATAAAAAATATATCAAGTTTACCAGTTAAAGGCTACAAAAGTCATACATTGTCAGACAGACACTTTAAGATCCGTTATTTAGATCTGGAGGCTGTATTTTCGTTAACAGCAGGTCAAACATACCTGCAGGCAGCCTCTTGAACCCTCTTGTTGCTGTCGAGGATGCGTTTGAGCAGCTCGGTCATGAGGGGTTTGAGGTAGGAGTCTGGCGGCTGGCTGACCACCCAGTGTGCATAGCGGCTCAGAGTCCAGCAGGCGATGGAGCGGACCAGTGCTTTCTTATCACAGAGACACTGGATCAGGTGAGGAATTAACTCCGGCAGGTACGGAGCCATATCCTGCATACAGCCTGAGGACAAGACAGAGGTGGAGTTCAGAAGGGTCATATTTCCATGCAAACATTTGTTTTCAACAAGGATAAGAATTGTTTCTTCAGCAGCAAATCAGCATATCAGAATGACTTCTGAAGGATCATGTGACACTGAAGACTGGAGTAATGATGCTGAAAATTCAGCTTTACATCACAGGAATAAATTACCTTTGAAAATACAGATTCAAAAACCGCTATTTTGAATTATAATAATATTTCACAGTATCACCGTTTTTTGCTGTACCGTTGATCAAATAAATACAGTTCTTGGGGAGCATGAGACTTAAAAAAAATAATAATATTACCAACCCCAAATCTTTGAACAGTAGTGTATAATGTGCATAGTACATAATTTCGTTTTTCATATACATGGAATATGGGGGAGGAAATTACCCAAGTAATAAAATAAGACATGTTGTAATTATGTTTAATGTATAGTTACTAAAGCATATACTAAACTCTGCAATATTGTAATTTGACAAACCATTTTCGCTAAATCCAAATAACTTTGAGTGTTCATCTGTTTTACATTTTACCTTTTAAAAACATTTGCTATTGTGACTTTTTATTAAACTGCCTAAACAAAATTGAATTAAATAAACATTAATTGTCACATGACATCACAATGTTGCATATTACTGTTAAAAACATGAATTATTGCATAGTGTCTTATATTGTAGGCAGTACACAGAGTGCAGATTCTAGCATTCAAATCAGAACAAAGGACAGATTTAGCACAAACAGGGTTACACTTTATTCCTCCTCCCATTCATTCCCATACCTTCGGCGATGGCTCCCAGCACCAGGATGCCAGACTCTTTAACAACCCAGTCTGGGTGGAACAGCAGCTCCTTCAGCACTGGAAGCAGGTGTGGCAGCAACTCATCCCGAAACACGTTTGCCAGGACATCAAGGGCAGCCGCCGAACACTTACCTACAGAAGAAATGCACATGCAGTACATAGGATTAGATGTTTCTTCAAGCACCAGTGTAACCGTAAGCTTTGAAAGCTTTTTGTGGATCAGACAGTATGAATACTTGAACATCACTGACATTCATGACATTGAGTGTAATCATCTCCACTGAAAATACCGTGATATCTGCTTACAAAAACAGGCAATATTTCACCAGCATCAGGTTGGTTTCTCATAAGTAGGGCTCTATGAAATCCGCTTTATATTTTTCCAAATTCCGTTTACATTTTTCTGGACTCCATTTTAATGATAAAATCTAATTTTATTAATCAAAATCATGTTTAATTAATTAAAATCATGAAACATATACACTAACATTAATTTATAAAAAAATTTAACAAATTACATGTTTAGGGCCCCATGAAATGTTTTATTTTTTCTCACCTTATCTTTTATTATTACTATATTCAGTTTTTTAGCATGTCTAATTATTTGAATGCATAAAACTACTTAATTAGATTTACTATTAAAATTAAAACATCGAATTATTGTGTGATTACTCCTTTAAAAAAAATTAAGTTTTAATTTTAGTAGTAGTCATAGTAGTATTACATACATTCTACAGAACATAGTAATATATTTCTGGCACAATAATGTCGTCAAGTTAAACCAAACTTTTATTTTGAAGTTCTGTATGTATATATGATATGACATTAGTTTTACTCAAATGAAATGGTAAAATGCTTATGAAGTTCTCTTAAGAGTCTATGTCACAATTTGATTTAAGTGTAATTGCCTACTTTTGATTAATTCATCCAAACTTTGACAAATTCCGTGACATTCCGCGTTATACAGTAAGCTCCATTTTTATGACTAGATTCCGCCTGCATTTTCCGCATCACGGAAATCATAGGGCCCTATATAAGACACTTACGCAGATTCCAGTCAGACAGACTGTCGTCGTCATCGTCATCATCATCTTCACTCTCCTCTCCTTCCTCGCCTTCATCACCCTCATGCTGAAGGGTGACCGTACGAGACTTGTGAAAGCGTGGCTTTATGTCCTGCTCATTGTCCGGCACGGCCTCGTCTTCCTCCACGTCACCCTACACGAGAAGCAGAAGGTCAGTGTGATGAGACAACTGCCAAATCTGGACAGCAATGACTGAGTCAAAGACCTTGGGTCAGACAGTATGAATACTTGAAAATCATGGAGAAAATCAGGGATAATGATATCATCACACCCGAGGCCATGCTGCTGTAGAAGTTCTTGTGAATTGAAGTAAAGTAACTAACCTTTAACAAAATGATGTCAATCTCAGAGTACTTCATCCCGTTCGCCAGAACAGGAACTAGTCTAAGAGAGATTAAAGACAGGTTGTCAAAACTGGACATCGGGATATTTGAAGATATAGATGGATGTGATGCAGTCATTGGGGGATTAAACAAATAATAACAGCATCTCAGACAATTAAGCAACGCATGAGAATCTCTATGGCCACAGGCAAAAGGCTCACAAAATTATTTAATAGTTAATAAATAATAATAATTAAAGTGCAAACCAATTGATAATTCTGCTATAGTGTTTTTATTGCAGTTATTTTAAATGCCTTAAAGGGGTCCTATTATGCTTTTTCCCTTTTAGTTAGTCTGTAATGTTGCCATTTGAGCATAAAAAAGATCTGCAAAGTTACAAAGCTCAAAGTCCACTTCAAAAGGAGGTATTTTATTGAACTGAAATCACTTTTCAAAAACTACAACGAACGACTCGTTTGGACTACAACGCATATTTTTCGGGATTTGTGATATCACAAATATCGACGAATGGGACGAGACCTGGTTGAGCTGCACTAGAGAAGGCAACGAGTGTTATCACTATGTCTGAGACACGCTAGCTTTCCCAAGGCAGACGAACTTAGAGAGTTACAATCATCCGGGTTTAAATCGCGCTCAAATTGATTTGACGCAATATTTACACTGAAGCTCTAAGGCGGCTATTGTAAGGGGCATGACCAGGCGCCGAGTGCTGCCAATCACAACACACACTGGCCCAGCTAACCAATCACAGCACATTTCGCATTTCAGAAGGCGGGCCTTCATTTGATACAGGAACGGTTCGAGCCGTTCGTGCCAGACTGGGGAGAGAGGTGTTGCGTGCTCTTCAATTGCATGCACAAACGCGCCGGCACACGCTGTCGCCTGTATCCTTTCATATCAAAGCGCGAAATAACTGACCACGGCATTGCATGCACGTAGTTTAAGTCATGAAGTTACCAAAAAGGCGATTAAAGCTGCCTTAAAACTGTGCATGCATGTAATATATTTTATGAGTCACATTTAAGAACATGTCTCTGAAATGGTTTTCAAAACTGTCCTGGAGCAGCCCAGCACTGTCTCACTCATCTAACACACCCAATTTAACTCGTCAGCTCGTGTTTATTTTAGCACTTCAGTCAGTGAATACGCAGCCTGCAAAACACTAAAATAAGTATCAAAGAAATACAGTTAAACAAGTAGTCAGTGGGTGATTTTTTTTCTTCTCTATAACGTGACTTTCTTTTTTTTTTTCCAGGCAGTTTATCAGTAATCACTCTTGGGGCTACATGAAGTGATTTCCCAGCATTTTCTGAGCACTGACCAGTTCCAAATGTGATATTTATTTACAACAATTCAATAATAAGAAGTTAATATTGTGGTTTATATTAGACACGATTTTTTTGTCCGATTTTGCTAAATTGTGGAAGTGAAAATATTACCTATAAAGCCTCAGAAGAACTGTTGTGCGTCTCCTAGTAAAACACAATAGGTGTTTGACTGAAGCAGCACTGCACAGACCGTTCTGTGTGTGACATCAAAGTACAGTACAGCAAGAGCGATTAGACAGCATTTTTTTTAAAATTTGTTTTGATGTCAAATAAGTCTTGCTGTTTTGCATTTTTGTTAAAGCAGTGTTGCTGTTGTAAAGTTGTACAGCTACAGTTGTGTTGCTGGGTTTTAAAGAAGGTTTGATGTTTTATTTTCTTCCTTATCACTCTGTATTTACAGCCATTTCACTGGCCACTCTGTTCAAATGTGGATGAATGGCTACACATAGATGTGTGCACACGCTGTCAGAACTGTGTGAGATCACTGCCATCCTGCTTTTGTGGGGGTGGGTAGGGGTGTTAAATAATAATTTTTTTGTTTGTTTTTCCACCATATGTTTTTAACATTCTAAAAGCTCTTCAGCTAAAAGCTAGTCAGTGTATTCAGTAGGTGTAATGTATTGTAAGTTGCTTCAGAGGTATTGCAAGTATTACAAACAACAATAATAAAACAGTGCATTGACAAAGGAAATTTACTTTTGGTACTTAAGTACTTTTAAAAGCAAGTACTTCTGTACTTTTACTTCAGTAAAAATCTGTCTTTACAACTTCTACTTGTAATGGAGTGATATCTGACCAGCAGTATCTGTACTTTCACTCAAGTAATGGAGTTGTGTACTTTGTCCGCCTCTGTGAGGTACTGACACGGAGTTCAAATGTCCTACGTAGACACTAGACAGACTCAACCTGTTGCGATGCCGCGGTGTCGCGTCCGGTGTAGACACGGTTCACTGTTCCGCTACTGTTATTACACTTGTATACAGGGTTTGAAATTAACACCCACCAAATGCGGGTAAAAATCAGCTGTGGCGGGTAACGCTGTCAAATTACTAACCAATTTGGCGGGTTACTTTTCGTAAATTATGTTCACTCAATTTCTTGGGGAAGTTCATGCAGGCCAAATCTGCGCAGGTTTAGCGCAAATACTGAACTCGTGAGACATCATGACATTATCGAGTATATTGCAAAAGCTAAACAAAACACACCTACAGAGGCGTGCATACGCGACGTGATGAAGTCTGGTTAGACCAACACAGGCTTTAGTAAGCGTGCGCATTTATAGTGCGCTCTTTCACTGCATGATTCAGTCTATTAATATGCATTAACAATGATCACATACTTCAAGATAAGGAGGCAGAAAATTTATATATTTATATCAATTCATATAGTTAATCAATATCACACGAAGAGAAAAAATCAGCATGTTTATAATGATATTTATTTTATACAACAGTTCAATAAACAATAAGTTAATATCAAGAGACTTACGCTTTAAACACCATATTGGCTGTTTTTGCGCTATTTCGCCAACAAAAAACATTCCAAACACAGCCACAGTACTGTTTTGCGTCTCTGAGCAACATGATGTTGTTTGTTTCTGAATGAAAAAAACGTGTAAATGATTCGGTTCAATCGCAATGACTCACTTAACAGTGACTTGCTGCCACCTACTGGCGGTAAAAATCAGCATGGTTACAAATGTGATATTTATTTTATACAACAGTTCAATAAACAATAAGTTAATATCAAGAGACTTACGCTTTAAACACCATATTGGCTGTTTTTGCGCTATTTCGCCAACAAAAAACATTCCAAACACAGCCACAGTACTGTTTTGCGTCTCTGAGCAACATGATGTTGTTTTGTTTCTGAATGAAAAAAACGTGTAAATGATTCGTTCAATCGCAATGACTCACTTAACAGTGACTTGCTGCCACCTACTGGCGGTTTTAATTTCACATTTAAAGTATCTTTTCATTTTTTTAATAATTTCAAATATCAGTATTCAACATTTCATGTTTTAAATATCAAAACATTATTTATGCATTTGTAACTGCAGTTTAAAGCATTCCATGTCCCTCTAAGCTGCATTAACCTGTGTAAATGCATATACATGCTGCTTCATATGCAACTTCTGCAAAGATTAATTTTATTGACACGGATTTAATTTGTTTAGTAACAGCCTAAATGTATTATTATTATTATAATTGACTGATTAAATTAAGAATTTGACTCAAAAGATGTACACTTGGAAAAAAAAGGGCTTTATAAAAGGTAAGAATGCCCATAAAAGTTAAAAAAAAAAATTTAAATATTGGAAAAAATTTCTATCACTGCTGTGAACGGACCACACAATATGAAGAATATCAAAATCTTTGAGTCAGCTGTCCACGGTAGTCCTTAAGATATCAGCACAATAACACACTCAGCACAAATATCGTCTAATTATCATTATCGATAAAATCACAGAAAATATTGAGATATAATTGTCAATATCGCACACCCCTAGTACTGACAAAATGATTTGCAACGGTCGCTTTGTCACGCCCAGTGTAGACGGCCTCAAACTGTTGGTGTATTTCTGTCTTCTTTTTTTGGCTAGTAGAAGTTATGAATGGCCGGTAACTTAATTTAGTAGCCAAATTGGCTGGTGAGTGAAAAAGTTAATTTCACTCCCTGCTTGTATACAAAACTTCATATTATGCTTGTTATAGAGTGCGTGACGTCACGTGCTCTACCGCCGGTGGCAAGCGACCACCACGGTTGTCACGGCCACCGTCAGAGCCCTAGTATAGACACATTCACACTGAAAGCTGTCATACAAGCAGTAATCAAACAGGTTAAACCTATGCCAACACAGAATACATCAACATATTTCTAAATATGCAATTTATTGTACATCGCGATTTCAAAATAAAAGTTTCTGATTTTGCATGTAGCCAAATATTAAAATTAAATGGATTTAAACGTTGTTGAAATACATGAAACATCACGCCAAACATTGGCACCCTCTGCAGATATTTGTTATAATATAGGCGTATTACATTGTATTTAACGCTGTTGTTCAATAAAACCATGTACTTGGTTTTGATGCTTTATTTGAGGCCAATCATTATTGCCTCATCGTTACTTTACATATAAAGTAATATTAAAGCCTGTTTTTCACTTAGTTCTATTTGTATTACTAAAAAACATCAGATTACTCACTTGTCAAAATAATTATTAGTTAAGCCCTAGATTAGTTCAAACATTTAAAAATACAACTGTATTGTTTTACTTTTTGTGATTAAAAGACAAATATTTTGTCATTTGAAAATTTCTTAAAGTATTAACATACTGTTGATGCCGTGTCCCGGCCGGAGCGACGAGACAAAAACATTAAAACCCATTACAAACGAGGCGTTTGTTGCATCCAGTGGGGACATAATTACTGATTATATTGACTTATACTGTCTTTTTACGCGTTGCGTTGCATCATGCCGCGTAAACATAAAACCCTGTCTGCATTTTTGATCGGAGAAATTACAAACAAGTGCTACTCTACACAGCTCAAAACTCACATTTGAATCATCAGTGGCAAATCCTTTAAATGAAAATGTACTTATAGACTGAGTCAGAACTGCCGGCATTGTAGTCTACTCTCCCAGGATCAGGAAACAGTCCTCCATAAAATGTGCTGCACACATCTGAATATTTGGGTTAAACTGTTCTGGAACAGTGTTGTAAATACAACTTAACCACTGATTTGTAGTCATGTCCTCTTTTGGAAGACCAAACAAAGTAGTTTTGCTTTCACAACGAAACACGACGGCCTAGCGTGAGCAGAGGCGGCGGGCTTGAGAACGGCGCAGCCGGTGGATTTGACGAAGGAGCGGCAACCACATGTGACGACCCCGGGCTGGACTCCGCTTCGTCCACAGTGAAAGCCGATCCGGCGAACCACAGCACTAAGTTGATGTATTCCCTCAGCGAAAAATTGAAATCACATCATATGACCCCTTTAAAGTTGCCACAGTCTAGGGTTGGGCGATGTCTACAAAATTGGCATCGGAGATGTCTACAGTGAAACATCGCGATGGATGATGACATCAGCGGGGGTGAGCGAGGGGAGGGGTGTGGGGGAAGAGTTAGGGGGTGTGCCCAAAGCGTGAATCCTTATAAGGGAAAACACGATTCCTAACACCGTGTCTACACCGGACGCGAGTAGCGCGGCGCGACAAAATACTATAGAACCATTGATCTATAATATAGATTTATTATATATAGATCAGTCTATAGAACTCATAATCAGTGATGCTGTCTATACTGGTTGCGAAGCGACACGACAAATCCCCGACAGTAAACTGCTGCGGCGTTCTATTTATGACGTGCGGACACAAATTTCAAATGATTTCCAACGGTCACTTTGTCGCGTCCAGTGTAGACGGACTTTAGCTGATGCGCCACACGACAACTGTCGCTTCTGGTGTAGACAGTGTAACGGTTGCCTGTTACATCCTACAGTACATAAAATTTCACTTACCACATAAACATAATAAGGAGAGATAACTGAGGATGATGGCGAATGATTTGCAGATCCTCAGTACCACTGACAAACATATAATCTTGTAAAATGTGTGGCAAGTACTGCCGCTCCATAGTATAAACAGAGTCCATGCGATTGCGAATCTCGAAAGTGAAACTAAAGCGATCATGCATTCAATAGCACGATGCCAGTTTCAATGCCAGGTATTATAGCGGCTCCCTGATGTCGAAATATATATGTAGTATAATTACCCAATTACATAACTGCGAGGAAAAATATAAAAATTTATATTTTCCTCCCATCTCGTATTTATTCCCTTTAGGGGTTCCGCCTACACATCATTTTCTTTCCGAACACGGTACTGGGATGCAGATCACAATGTCGGCTCAACATCATGATGTCTATCAGCCATCGGCGATGGACGATGGCATCGTCTATCGGCCCAACCCTACCACAGTCATTGCATTCTTTGCATGTGCTGCACTTTATTTGTACCATTTTGCTTTATTAGTTTATTTGTTAGAATTTGAACGCTAATAACAATATTGATTGATAAGTGAGATCTGATTTTAGTCCTTGAAAACCAAAAAAGTAGTGCAAGTCCTTGAAAGTCCTGGAAATGTATTTTGCAGTATCTGTACGAACCCTGTTTAAGTTAACAGTTCTTGGACCATTTTAATGTTTTTGTTGTTGTTATTTGAACTGAACTGTAGTTTTCTGTAGTAAACTGTTTTTGTATATTTCCTATTTTATATTCATTTTTATATTAGGCTTATAGCATGGTGTATTTTTATTCTGTTTGTTAACAAATGTTCTAATGTTTAATATAAGTGCGTTTGTTGTTGTACCGCTTGGTTGCATCCATTCAAGCAAATGACGCCGAATTGACGCATAAAATGCGCACAGACACTTATAAGTTACTTAAAAGCGAAGGAATGCGAGGAAAGTGGGAAAACCCCAACGAACCCCACCCCCCGGTGATACCAGTATTACTGGTGTTGTCACACGTCGATTAACCGGTGGAAAAATTTCCTCACCGTCACAACCCTACATTAGGGCTGGACAATAATTCAATATCAATATGTATCGCGATACAATTTTTTTCAATAACTGTGATATGATTTTTAAACACATTTCCGATATTTC
>NW_015506406.1:389123-403017 GCF_001515645.1 Sinocyclocheilus grahami
TTCAAAATGTTACTGTAAAAAATATATTTAGGATCAAATAAATGCAGGCTTGGTGAGCAATAGAGAATTCTTTAAAAAAAACAAAAAATCTTACGGTTCAAAAACTTTTGACTGGTAGTGTATGTTAGCCTATAGTTTGAAGTTAAAAATATTAATAATTAAGGTGAATCGGAGATGTTTATTTGACAGTGATTTCACATTTCTTGTTTGTATGAAGTCTAAATACAAATAAAAGGTGAACATTAATTTATTTGTGTTTTTTTTCTAGAAAATTAATTAGTTTTATATGAAGAGGTTTCATAGACTTGGCAAATTAATTTTTCATAAGTTTGTAGGTAAAGACATCTGTTGTAGGCGTTCTTGGCAGTTTTAATAAGGCTTTTTTTAATAGTGTTCATATCGATATCGGAATTATATCGTATCGACCGAAATTAAGAAATATATTGTGATATAAATTTTGGCCATATCGTCCAGGCCTACCCTACATGAAACTAACTTCAGCTTGTCCCGGTCTTCTGCATGTGTCACAGTTCAGGATGGTTGCTAGTGAAGGGTTTGGGACTGTGCATGTTTGTCAGCTGAAGCAAATGCACTTTTGATAGGACTTCTACGAGAAAAGGGAAAGGTCACTTACTGTGCAAGATGTCCAGACAGGACATCCTTACAGATGGGCTGCTCAGCCAGCGTAAGCCAGAACTCACAGGCCTCCAGAGCCACATTCTCATCCGGGTCCTGTGTGCGCTGCAGCATGTACTACAGAAACAGTAAACATCATCAGTATCTCTGACTAGTTAAAGGGGTCATATGATGCAATTTCAAGTTTTCCTTTCTCTTTGGACTGTTACAAGCTCTTGGTGCATAAAGAAGATCTGTAATGTTGCAAAGACTAAAGTCTCAAATCCAAAGATATTCTTTATAAAAGTTAAGAGTCAGCCACGCCTACCTAAAACGGCTCGTTCTAACACGCCCCCACATATCTACGTCGCTCTGTGGGAAGATTTGCATAACTCCGCCCAAATGTTTACGCAAAGAAAGGCGGCTTTTATTCTCGCTGTAGTTTTGTTGTTTCCGCTGCCATGTCGTAAAGACGCTGTGTGCTTCGTTGTAAAAGTGAAACTACTTTGTTTGGTCTTCCAAAAGAGGACAATATCTGCTTCGTCATGCCTGGAGCTGATCCGTGCTGGTTGCTGAGGAAATACTACAACTTTGCGCTGTGGATCGCCGGATCGGCTTTCACCGTGGAAGAAGCGGAGTCCAGCCCGGAGTCGTCACATGTCCTTCCGGACGCTCCTTTGTCGAAATCGCCGGCCGCGCCGTTCTCTAGCCCGCGCCTCTGCTCACTCTAACCCTCCGGCCGTTCCTCACTTTATCCCCCGGCCTCGGCTCACTGTAGGCCGCAGTGTGACGCGGTTTCGTTGTGAAAGTGAAATTACTTTGTTTGGCCTTCCAAAAATGGACACGACTAGAAATCAGTGGTTAAGTTGTATTTACAACACTGTTCCAGAACAGTTCAACCCGAATATTCGGGATAATCCATAATTACGTCCCCACTGGATGCAACGAATGCCTCGTTTATAATGGGTTTTCATGTTTTTGAATCATCGCTCCGGCCTGACAGGGCATCATCCCAATGTGGCAAGGGGCGTAACATTTCCGTCTCACGCTTGAGGTATTCGGCCAATCACAACGCACTGGATAGCTGGCCAATCACAGCACACCTCGCTTTTTCAGACCGATGAGCTTTGTAAAAAATCTACGCGTTTCAAAAAGGCAGGGCATAGAGGAGAAACAATAATGTACAGTATGTGGAAAATAATGTGTTTTTTGAACCTTAAACCGCATAAACATTTCATTACACCAAATAATGTTCTTTTTAGCAGCATCATATGACCCCTTTAAGATCTACACCACTTCAGGGTCATCAAGACAGAGGCAGTTCATCTCACCTCTACGATACTGCGCATGTGAGGGATGAGTCGGTCCACTCGCACCTCCAGAAGCATGACCAGAGCCCTGCACACGTTCTTCCGCACCTCTGAGTCCTCATCTGCGGCCAGCGCAAACAGACTCTGGAAAAATAGCCAAGGCAGAAAACGGATTAAAATACTGCAGTTACAGCATAGCCATATTTGGACAGTAATGGTTTCTCAATGGGAGCTAAGGTAAGGTAAACATTTACAGGGGCTAGTCGGTGATTTTATTGCCATCCGAATCCAGAATGTTGGTGTTTTACTCTGACCACCAGTGTAAAAAGTCCCAGCCAAAATACCTACGTTTTTTTTTTTACACCAAGGTTGTACGGCATTTAATTGCCATTTGTGTGCCTTTTACAAGAAGGGGATAATCCAAAAGTTTTGTAAATTGTTTTTTGACCACTGCCAAGAACTGTACAGTAACTGCTGCAATTCTTGGTAATGTTGAAACATTTTAAGTATGGACATCTATTACTGAAATGCTGGAAACTGCTTACAAGAATATCATGTCACTACTCCACTATAGTGAGTAGTAGCTGATTATTAAAAAAAAAGGTCTAACTCAAATTCACTTTTGAAATGGGCCACTGTTATGGTATGCAATACTTTTCCAGTTAGGAAAATAGGATATTTAAATAATCAAATAATAAATAAGATATCATTTTCAAGTGTAATATTGATTACATTAAATTAAATTTGAAATTATTAATTGCCCAAGCTACGTTTCAACATTTAAAGGGACTGGTCAGTGATTTATTACAGCCCGAATCCATAAAGTCTGTGTTTCTCCCACATCCACGTAAAAATCCCCAGTCGATTTATCAACTATTTTATGACAAACACCAAGATTGTGTGGTAATTTAAGTACAGTCCGAATCCACATTGGTAAGCTTACAAGAAATTAGGGCAGCACGATTATGACAAAAAATCAAAAGTGTCGTTTATTCCCTTGAAATTGTAATTTCGGAAATTTACATTGAATGATGTTTATACCATTGTTTGATGCAACTGCATGCCATATTTTTATATGAAAATAAACAAGCTGAAAACACTAACTGAAAAACCTTTAGTGCTTTTCAATAGTATTAAGCCTCAAATGTCAACTACACATCGGATTGGTTTCTTCTTTAAATGATAAAAAAGTAAAAATATGAATGGTATTATAATGTTATAATAAAACTAAAATTAAAAATGGAAAAAAAACCTTAAGATAACATGTAGAAAGAAAAAAACGCATCTTAAGCAAGCAGAATAACAATAGTGGACTTTGAATGATTAATTGCCGCTTTGAATGATTACGTAATTGTGGCATCCATAATTGTAATCGTGATTAGAAATTCGATTAATTGTGAAGCCCTACAAGAAAGGATTAATTCCAAACAAGAAGGGATAATTATTATTAAAATATTGGAAACCGTTTTTAAAAATATTGCTTCAAGAATTATTATTATTTTTTTTTAAATAGACTTACTGTGTGCAATAAATTAATATATAATATACCAATATAAATAACTCATTTCAATAGTCGAAAAAGTAACCGAGTCAAACATTGACCTTACGTTTGTTTGTAAAGCCATTCCAGCTTCTGTGGTTATTTACATGGTGAGAAAAATGTATGGCTAAATTATATCAGGTTTTTACCATTTATTTTTGCTTAAAACTCTAACAATGTATTTGATTTAACTCTGTTAAAAATCTCTTCAAAGGCGTTAACTACATAAAAAAAAGTTTTAATTTATTTTAATAAGAGTTTGCGTTAACTTTTCACATTTAAAAAAAATATATCCATTTAAATTTTACTTAAAATATCAATAGGATATTTGTACATGTATTATTTATTACATTAAATGTTATTAAATAAAATATTAATTTATTAACAGACATTTTGCTCCAGCTTCTGTGGTTATTTACATGGTGAGAAAAATGTATGGCTAAATTATATCAGGTTTTTACCATTTATTTTTGCTTAAAACTCTAACAATGTATTTGATTTAACTCTGTTAAAAATCTCTTCAAAGGCGTTAACTACATAAAAAAAAGTTTTAATTTATTTTAATAAGAGTTTGCGTTAACTTTTCACATTTAAAAAAAAATATATCCATTTAAATTTTACTTAAAATATCATAATAGGATATTTGTACATGTATTATTTATTACATTAAATGTTATTAAATAAAATATTAATTTATTAACAGACATTTTGTTTGCAGATGACAATCATGTGACTGACAACTTGACCAGCAAGTTCTCGGGTTCATAGGATCACAGTTGACATTTGAATGTATGAGTTGTACGACTTGAGGTGCCATGCAAATTATTTATTCAATCCATCATGTTCAAATTGCAGGTACCTCAATAAAGGTGTCAATGTTGTATTATTTACTAAATAAAATATGAATGTATTAATTGACCAAGCAATAATAGACATTTTGTTTACAGATGACAATCATGTGACTAACCACTTGACCAGCATGTTCTTGGGTTCATAGCATCACAGAACACATTGCTATCTGAATGAATGAGTTTTATGATTCAGGTGCCATGTAAATTTATTTCTTAAATCGATCACGTTCAAACTGCAGGTACCTCAATAAAGGTGTCAATGTTGTCCATCAGGGCTTGTGCTCTTCCAATGATAAACTGGTTCACACAGGCAACAGCATGAGACCTAAAGACACACATGAACAACCATAAGATTCCAGAACAACTTAATGCAACATATGGAAAATAACTCCATCCATCCTCTCTCAGACCGACCTGATCTTGGGGCTGCAGTGTTTGAAGAACTGCAGGAACTTGGGAATCATGATGTTGAGGGGTCGGTTGAGAGCGTCACTGTCCAGGAGCTCTGACGAGTCCTCGCAGATCTTCTGTAAAGCTCCAAACGAGCCCTGCGTGCAAATGAGAACAAACTAAGATACAAATCACACAACTCAGGAACATCTCTAGATATGAAACAAAGCATCGTGGCCACTTTGTCTGCATCTTGAATAATTCCCAAACACATTTTTGCATATGAAAATGTGCACAAAATAGAAGGGGAAAAGCAGGATAAATGAGTGAGAGGACAAAGAAAGGTTTAAGTTAAGGCAGCTATGAAGAGCACAGAGGAAATGCACTGACCTCACAGATGTTGTAGTCCTCTGAATCGAGCATGTTGCACAGCTGAGGCAGTAACTCTGGCCACGTCTGCAGCTCCTCTTTGGTGGAAATCGTTGTGATGAGGATACCTGAACACAGAGAGACGGGAATCAGCACATTTCCTCATATTGACTGCAAATATAAAATTGCTCTATTTGCATTTGTTTTTCCTCCGTGAAATTTTGTGCCGCCTCTGGCTTTCGACAAAACTCAGGCAGGCAGTCACATGCAAGCATCAGTGACCCATGTCCATTAGGGCTTTCAGTCCAAAGTGTGCACATTTGTAGAAATACTGATAGCTTTATTTACGGATATCTTTTTCTCTTTCACATATTTTTATATTTCTTTAGACAGAATCATTTCTATTCATTTTGCACTGATTTATGCAATCTGACAAGCTTTAGCTGATTCTAGCGCGGTCTCAGTACGTTTTCTCTTCCGCGATCTCTGCTCTGACTCTGAGGAAGCTCAGGTCCAGTCTCTTCCGATCACAAGCTTCCATTTCAGTTCCACATTCAGTTCTGTATTCAACAAACCCAGAAAAACGTTTCTACACTCGAAACATGAAGCTAATATGCACGATTACTATAGTATATGGTTTGTATGAGATTTTCATTAGTTCTGGGGTATTTTCATAATAAAGAATGTTTTCATGAGAAATGCTAAGCTGGTGTAGCTATTAGATTAGTAAAAAAAGGCTACAAATAACTTATTTCGAAAACATTATCCACCTTATTTTTCCCGTAAGAGTGAGTGTGGGCATTTGTAAATTTTATGGGTCTGGCTTCCGGTCTCATCCGCATCCAGCTACTAAGCGCGGTCTCAGTACGTTTTCTCTTCCGCGATCTCTGCTCTGACTCTGAGGAAGCTCAGGTCCAGTCTCTTCCGATCACAAGCTTCCATTTCAGTTCCACATTCAGTTCTGTATTCAACAAACCCAGAAAAACGTTTCTACACTCGAAACATGAAGCTAATATGCACGATTACTATAGTATATGGTTTGTATGAGATTTTCATTAGTTCTGGGGTATTTTCATAATAAAGAATGTTTTCATGAGAAATGCTAAGCTGGTGTAGCTATTAGATTAGTAAAAAAAGGCTACAAATAACTTATTTCGAAAACATTATCCACCTTATTTTTCCCGTAAGAGTGAGTGTGGGCATTTGTAAATTTTATGGGTGTTTTATGGGTATCTGGCTTCCGGTTTCATCCGCATCCAGCTACTATTAAGCTGTACAAAACAGCTCGTTTTGCTGCTTGAGATTGCAAACTGGTGTGTTGTACCACATTATTTTAATGTATTATCTTAATCATGAACTAGGGCTGCACGATAAATCGCAATAAATTTATCGTGCAGCCCTATCATGAACACACTGGTTTGTAGTGCAAACTGTTCAAGAACAGTTCAATTCTTCTCATTATTTCACTACAGCGGCTAATGAACCGGAAGTCTTGCGCATTCACAGAAAGCGGCTTACTTCCGCATTGAAAAATAAGGTGGATATGACCAAAATCCACATTAGATTGCATTCGGAATGTGTTACAAACACTCGATCGCGGTTTGAAGTGAGATTGGAGTAAAAGCATAGTATTAATTTTATAAATAGACAGTAGCTTGATGCTAATGTTAGCTCTAATGCACCGGTTACCCTGCTGTGATTACATTTCTTAACGTATTCTATCAGAAGAATTTGAATAAGGTTGTAAGAATGTTTTGTTTTCTATAAAGACAAGTCATTATAAGTGGACAAAGGATTTGTGGACCAGGAGACTATAAGGAGTGGGTGAAGATTTTCAATTTCATGTTATGTTCACCTACACCGCAAAAGAGACCCTTTTAGCTCTTATGTTGTATTTAATTTAATGTTTAACAGGTTTGTTTTGTTAAAATCTTACTTGATGATTGTCATTTTCTTCAATCATCTAATTATTTGAACACCTAAGATTCATTGCGTGTAAAAAGTGTTAGTTTCAGCCAGTTGAAGGTTGGGTTCAATGTGTGCACATCAGGGGTGCCCAAACTCGGTCCTGGAGGGCAGGTGTCCTGCAGAGTTTAGCTCCAACCCCAATTAAACACACCTGAACCAGCTAATCAAGCTCTTATAGGCATACTAGAAACTTACCAGCAGGTGTGTTGAGGCAAGTTGGAGCTAAACTCTGCAGGACACCGGCCCTCCAGGACCGAGTTTGGGCACCCCTGGTGCACATGATCAGGATGGTACCACCTCTGCCTCTTTAGGGCCTTTCACACCGCAGGAACCCTTTTCATAGTACCAGAACTAATTGTGGAACTACCCACTTTTCGGCGTGTTCGCACCGCCGGAACTGGGAGCGATTTTAGTACCGGACTGCCTTTTTTCGAGAACCAAATTAGCTCCTACTCCGGAGCAGGGTCTAACCAGCACAACTGGTACTAATCGTGACGCAAGTAGACATTGATTGGCCAAACGCGTATGAAAACGCCCTCACCCGCCATGATTTAAAACGCTGTGTAAACATACTGTAAACATTGTCTCAACTTATTTCGCAAGTATGGAGAACAGCGATAGATGGACGGACGCTGAAGTGCAGGCACTTGTAGCAAATGTAGCACTGCCAGTTGTCGTTGGAGATTCTTGGTCCTCCTTTCCGTTCTTTCAATCGCTTTACGTATACGTCGACTTTCCATGTCCATTATTGTGAAACCCGCAAGACAACAAAAACACAGCTCCGATCACAGCGTCCTCCATCCTCCTGTTGTTAACGTAGTTCTTTTTTTCTGTTGTTGAACGCCGCGCACAAATGACGTTGCTGTCGACCGGCTTACGTCACTTCTTAGTACACACAGTCAGTGCGAATGCAACCCTTTAAATGGTACTGGGAAATAGTTCGCGCAAAATCGTCCCAGTACTTTAGTACCGTACATTTAGTTCTGGAACTAAAGCGGTGCGAAAGGGCCTATTTTGAGCTAGGAAAACCCCTAACTAGGCCTGTCGCGATAATTAAATAACCATCTAATCGCGATTATTTGATCGAACCACGGTTGTTTCAGACTGTGCTTTTTATACGACACGGGGGAGTCACACACCAAAAGAAACAGAAGAGCACCAGTTTGCTTTTCATGCACTGTATAGCCTATACAGGGCTCCAGACTCATTCTTCCCACTGGTCGCTCTTTTGCAACTAACTTTCTCAGCTGGTCGCACGAGCACATGATTTGGTCACTTGTTTTTGGGCTACAACATGGGATTATTCAATGCATGCTGATGAACTTTTATCATAGATTATAGTTATATGGAAACGAAAGTGGTTAACATTATCATTAGTATTATTTGTGATTTGAATTTTGTGAATGGGAGTTTCTCTTTTGCCGTGTTAAGCCGCGGGCTTCGGATGCTTTCACTTTCGAATTCGCGATCTTGTCGTCACTGTTTTGCTTGTATACATCTACACACCTTTCATTTTTTAAGACTAAAACAAAAGATGGATTCTTTGTTATTCTTAATTAAAAAGCGCAACAACAATAAATCAGTAAGATACAATGACAAACTAGCTTACAAAACGTTTATTAACAAACACGAATAAGATGAGGCATGGCACACAACACATGCTGTATTATATACCGACTAATAAATTACAGAACGTTTAGCAAAACACAGAGAGCCTCCATAGCGTAACGTGAGGTAAACAGCAACGATAGGTTTTTCAAAAATGAAAACAAAAAGAAAAGTAAAACTAACGGTGACAGTGCTTGCATGTTTTTTCCCCCACAAGAATACCAGCATGTTCACCTTCTCTGGTTTAAGAAGCGGTCTTTTATTTGACTTTCGCTTGAAAACCATCCATCGTTTCCTCAATATGCGCATCATTTTTGCTGCGTGCTGACGCGGCGAGTATACCCTCTAAGCGCTTTTTCTTTATGCTTTCAGTTTTTTTTTGCCGTTTGATGTTTCTCATATGCAACAGAAATTGCAGCGCTTATGAGTTGACCAGCGCGGTGGTCGCACCAGTGTGACCACACACAAAATTTAGTCGCACCGGCAGGAAAAATGCGACCATTTGGTCACAGTCTGGAGCCCTGCTATATCATCTGAAGCCACTCAATATCTTAATGTGAGGGACAGAATTTAGGTTTACAGAAACTCATCTTCCTTCTGCTGCAGCTGTCAGTCATTCTCAGCATTCAAACAGCACGGCACGTTTAGTTATGACAGTCAGCATAAAACTCTCTCCAAGATGATATATTCCCATTAAAATACTTGAAGTTTAAGGAATTATCACAAACAGAAAGATTATTAGAAGCCTTTCTTTTTCTCATGATTTCTCTCTTATATTCATGAATGTATTTTGTAAGAATGCAAATAGTTAACAGAATAAACAAACAATAACATTTAAATTGTATAAATGTGCACCAAAGATTTTTCTTTCCAATATATTGTTTTTGCTGCTAAATTATACAGTCTGCTAGTTTAATTTCATAGCTTATATATTTATTCAAATGTAGTTTTTCTCTGTAACGAGGAAGTGAGTATTTAGTGGATTGCGTTTAACAAAGGGTTTAAGAGTGTGACCATTAGTTTCACAAACATAGTATTGATATTCTGTAGTGGTGTAAAAAAAATAAATAGCACTGGTGTTGGTATTGGCCGATTCTTAGAATTTGGAATACTCATGTAATCTTACACTGCAAAATAATAACTCAAAAAGATTAAAAGATATCAATTTACTGAACCCTTAAATTAATCAATTATATAATGAAAGGCATAAAAACAGACAATTAATCATGATAATCGGCATAACCGTCATAATTGCCAAAGCCCTAAAATAGACAATCACAATAACCGTGACTATTTTTAGACAATTAATCGCCAAATTTCATAATCGTGACAGCCCTACCCCTGACTTCCTATTCCTTAGAGAATTCTAAAAAAAAAAAAGCTTCAGTTTCCACTAAAATATTAAGACTATATTATTAAATTAAGTATACTTTACTTTCCCCATTCTGTTCTGTCTCGGATGAGCATGGATGAACGAGCTCGATACATGCGCAGTATCACCTACTTGACTCGCTCCATCTCAACATTCACCTCTCACCTGCACTGTTGTATGCAGACCGTCCGCGCTGCCACAAGAAATGGGCGGTTAGCAGACGGAGTGCACGGACATCCGTATTTTATCGGGTATCGATATTTATCGACGGTACACCTTCTTCGATAACGATATTAAAAAATGGTATATAGTGCACGATATAGGCATGTGCTATGAGACAGCACACAAACACGAACATGCTGAAATGAGTGCTGTGCCTGTGATGAGGAGATTGTGAATAAAAAAAAATGTATATTAGTCGAATTTAAATTCTAATTTAGGAGTGCATCAGGGAGCATCATCAGTGGCGCACGAGATGCGGTGATAATGATGTAAGTGAAGTTGTTGCATTTTAATGTTTTGTTAGTCTAGCCCACGAGACGCGCCGCTGCTGCATTATTCATTCAAAATAGAGAAACATAGAAGATCTTGATTAGGTTAAAACCGAAACCAAGCCATTCACACAGAACGCATATTCAGCGTATTTTTAGACGGACAAATATGACTGCTGCACTCGCGTCTCACACAATGTAGCCATGCAAATTTAAAACAGTTTAAACTTTTAGAAAACCCGTCGCGAATTTGTGGAGGTTTATTCCTTTTCACTGCGTCTCTTATGTTTTTAAATGCAATCTTCGTGATGGGCGATTCGGCTCTTTGTATTAAGCAATGCATAAATACATGATGCTGTTTTGTTCATAATTGTTTATGCAATCTACGAAATTATATTTGATTTATAGGAGTTAATTTAGACGTAATGCACGGCTTTTTTTATAGAGTTACTTCCTTGCGTTGACAATTTAATGTGCTACATTATTTTGCTCATTGCGCCCTCGGGAGACAAGCCAAAAGTTTAACCCATTTAATCTGCATATAAAACATTAGAAATTAGATGCGTTTAATTTTTATTGTGTTTGACTGTTAAAACAAAAAATATTTGTTGTTTGTCTCAAATTGGGTTAATTTTAAAATACAGTGGTTAAATTGAAACATGTTTTTCTATTGCTCTGTTTTAAAAAAGGATATAAAAATATCAATAATTATCGATACCGAACGATATGAAACATTATATCGTTGATGCATTTTTTAGCTATATCGCCCAGCCCTACTTTGTGCTTTAAGCAGCACATTAATGATAAGAAGACACGTCTCTTGAGCAGCCAATCAGCATATTAGAATGATTTCTGAAGGATCATGTGACAATGAAGACCGGAGTAATGATGCTGAAAATTCAGCTTTACCATCAGAGGAATAAATTGCATTTTAAAATGTATTCAAATAGAAAATCATTTTAATAATATTTTCACAATATTTCTGTTTTTCTGTATTTTTACTAAATGCAGCCTTGATGAGGAAGAGACTTTTTTCTAAGCTTGTTTTAAACATTTAATAAAGACTGCATGCACAGTGCAATTTCCAGCTCATGTAGATGTTAGGCTTCTTCTAGAGCGAGCTGAGAGACTCACCGATCGTGGCGCGGATGAGAGGGGAAGGGTCTCCGATGTTGTTTAAACATTCCTGCTTGATGAAGTGTGCAACTGCAGGAGGGAAGTTCTGATAGTGAACCTTCACGTTGTTCTTCAGTATCAGACCACTGAGCGATCGAGTGGGCTCATCTGTAGGGCGTGAAGAAATGAAACAGACAGTTATAAAATCAAATGCATACATTAAGACTGTCAATAACCCTCATGGAACAACATACATGTGTAATATGATTCAAAAATGAAATAAGCTTTATGTAAAAAAATAACCCAGACACCCACCTTCAGTTTTCAGCCTCGTCAGGACAAAGATAAGGTAGTTGTTGAAATCAGGAAACTGGTTCAGCTGCTCCAGTTTCTGAGAGTTATAATGAAAGAGAATTAAGACAGATGACATTAGCACATGGTTACTGTACTAATATTGGTAAGTGACTGTACATAAATAGTCGCAGTTCAACAAGTACATTGATGCTACTTTAAAGCAGACAAAATATTTCATCTATAGCATATATAGACTTCTGAAATAAGAGACCCACAGCCGATACTCATTTTGATGTTATGCCACATAAACAGTATTTTTAAATCAGGTATCCAAACATCTTAACACACTGTGGAAAAAGCCCGATAACCATTCAATGCTTTTGAAACCTGGCACAAAGTTTACAGTTCACAAGATTACAACTGAATAAACAAGACTGTAAAGTTATGTAATGACATCAGTATTTCCATACACTAATACATCTTTGTCAGACTGTTATCTGTAATAAAAAAACCTACTGATTCTCAATATCAGTATGGTCACCACCCATATATCACAAATCCCTTGAGTTTTGTAACTGGCAGCAAATATTGGGCTGTGTAGATGAGGATACCTCCTGCACAGCTCGCTGTGTGGCCGTGTTTGGAGACTGAGAGTCTTTTAGTAGATGCAGGACCTGCTGGAGGCCGTGTTCATCCGGCTGCCACTCCATCCTATGCATAGACCACAAAAGACACAATTACATTTTCCCTCCTCATGTCTTCATAACATACTTCCTCATATCAAAAGATTGCAACACCTTTGACTACAAAACATCTTTTTCCACTTTGTGGTCTATGTGCTTCTGCAGAGCAATTTGGTCCACTACTATAGTCCTGCGTCCCATGCACTGCGTTGCTACATTGTCGAGGACATAAGGCATGGATAAACACAATATCAATGCATATGACTATGCATAAAAGCTAAAGGCCGTTTCCACATCCAGCACAACAGTTTAAAACCTGCAAAACAGCATTTAGTTTAATCTCTAGATCAACGATTTGAGATCAATTTTGTATTATGAAAGGTTAAACCAAAAAGATGCAACAAGATGCAAGAATGTTGTGCATCTTTAAGTTAATCGGCGATAATAAAAGATAAAGCCAATCCAGATACAACAATATATGTACTGTACAGAAATACCATTAAAAAAATTATATTTTTAAATTTAAAATAGCTTCCAGGTAGGGCTGCACTATTATGACAAAAATCATAATTGTCGATTATTCCCTTGAAATTGTAATTGCGATTATTAATTACGATTATCACAATTTACATTGAATGATGTTTATACCATTGTTTGATGCAACTGCATGCCATATTTTTATATGAAAATAAACAAGCTGAAAACACTAACTGAAAAACCTTTAGTGCTTTTCAATAGTATTAAGCCTGAAATGTCAAATATACATCGGATTGGTTTCTTCTTTAAATTATATAAAAAAATAAAAAAAAAAGTAAAAATGTGAATGGTATGTTATTCTAAAACAATGGAAAACCCCTTAAAGGGGTCATATGATGTGATTTCAATTTTTCCTTTCTCTTTGGAGTGTTACAAGCTCTTGGTGCATAAAGAAGATCTGTAAAGTTACAAAGAATAAAGCAGCCCTCTACGAACACCTTGGCAATTGAATCGCCATTGGCTAGTAAATTTTTACTCGCCAGACTGATAAATATATACATACACATATACACACATACATATACACATACGCATACATACACACACGCATACACGCATACATATACACACACGCATACATATACACACACACACACGCATACACATACACATACACACACACACACGCATACACATACACATACACACGCATACACATACACATACACATACACACACACACGCATACATATACACATACACACGCACACGCATACATATACACACACACACACGCATACATATACACAC
>NW_015506407.1:0-8180 GCF_001515645.1 Sinocyclocheilus grahami
GTTTAGCGGAACCTTTATGATTAATTAACCGTGACGTTTTAAAGCATGGTTAATCGCGAAACCGGTTAATCGCTGCATCCCTAGACACACTTCAAACCTCCTAATGAGACCTAACAAAGTGACGACAATGAAACAAAGTGATGGAAACACGAGCAGCCAAAAGCTGGGTTCTGTATGTGTAGAGCTTCCCATGTTAATCAAAAGCCTGAGCTGAATTCAAATAGGAAAATTGGGGAAAGATTTTAAAGACAAAGTTGTGTGGGTTCTCTCAAAATGCAGTAACAAAAAGTAGCTGAACCCCACAAGAATAAACAGAGCCTTGTGCATCGTTGCAGAGCTCATGTACTTTATCATTTGAATTGGGATGGAAGAGACTGAATGGAAAAACAGATTTCAATGTGGTCATTTTGAGGGACTTGTGGACTATCTCAAATGAGTGAGATGATGCTGGGGTGGTGGTGGTGGTGGGGGGTGATGCTTGTGGATCTTTACTTTGGTTTGCATTGATAACAGTTTCTGAACGACCAAGATGGCACCGCTGATGGCTGACTCTGTGGCGTGCTCCGCAGTTGTTTTTATGTTTTTGTTAGTTTGTCCTGTCTTTAGTTATATCCCTTCAATCAGTTACATATCCATCTGGCGAACCTCCGCTCTCTACCCAACAAAACGGACAAACTCCTTCTGCTCTCCTGAATAAACAAGGATTTTTCACATTCTGCTGCTCTGTGTTTCACGGAAACCTGACTGAACGACGCCATTACGGACAGCGCGCTACATCTACTGGGCTTTCAGCTGTTCAGAGCAGACGCAGAATCAACGGGGAAATCACGCGGCGGCGGGACATGCTTTTACATCAATGAAAGGTGGTGTACAGATGTAACTGTGTTAAAGAAGATGCGCTGTCCCGATCTGGAAGCGCTCTTCATTAACTATAAGCCTTTCTATTCGCCGCGGGAGTTTCGCTCATTCATTGTCATGAGTGTTTACATTCCTCCACAAGTGCATGTGAGCTTGGCTTCACAGAAACTCGCTAATCAGATCACAGAGACAGAGCAACAACACCCGGACTCTGTTTTAATCATTCTCGGGGACTTTAATAAAGCAAAGTTCTCTCCCGTGAACTTCCAAAATACAGACAGTATGTTACATGTCCCACCAGAGACAGTTATACACTGGATCACTGCTACACAGCAATAAAGGATGCATATCGCTCTGTCCCACGGGCAGCTTTGGGGCTCTCTGATCACTGTTTGGTTCATCTTTTACTGACCTACAGGCAGAAACTGAAATCAGCTAAACCTGTATTAAGGACTGTAAAGAGATGGACTAATGAAACAGAACGGGTTTTACAAGCCTATTTCGACCTCACTGATTGGAGTGTTTTTGAAGCAGCTGCAAACGATCTGGACGAGCTCACAGAGACTGTAACATCTCATATCCGTTTCTGTAAAGATATGTGCATTACTACCAGGACTCATTTAACTTACAACAATAACAAACCATGGTTTACTGCAAAACTCAGACAGCTCCGTCAGGCCAAAGAAGATGCTTACAGGAAGGAGGGACAGAGTCTTGTATAAACAGGCTAAATACACACTGGAAAGGAGATCAGAGTGGCAAAGAGGAATTGTTCTGAAAAGCTAAGGATTCAGTTCTCTTCCAGTGACTCAGCATCAGTGTGAAAAGGTCTGAAAGACATCACCAACTACAAGACACCATTCCCCAGCACTGTCGAGAATCAACAACTGGCAGACGATCTAAATGAGTTTTACTGCAGGTTTGAAAAAACACCCCACACCCGCTCAGAACGCTTCTCCACACAACCATTAACACCTCCTGCAACCCCCCTCTCCTCCACTCCTGCACCTCAGATCAGCGAAGATGATGTGCGCCAGGTCTTCCGGAAGCAGAAGAGGAAAAAAGCACCAGGCCCAGATTATGTTAGACCAGCCTGTCTGAAATCCTGTGCTGACCAGCTGGCCCCCATCTTCACACAGATCTTCAACAGATCACTGGAGCTGTGCAAAGTCCCTTCATGCTTCAAATGCTCCACCATCATCCCCATCCCAAAGAAATAAAAAATTACAGGACTAAATGACTACAGGCCTGTGGCACTAAGTCTGTGGTCATTAAGTTATTTGAAAAACTGGTGCTGGCCCACCTGAAGGACATTACTGGACCCTTGCTGGATCCTCTTCAGTTTGCCTACAGAGCAAACAGGTCTGTGGATGATGCAGTCAATATGGGACTGCATTATGATCTGCAACATCTAGGCAGACCAGGGATTTATGTGAGGATCCTGTTTGTTGACTTCAGCTCGGCTTTTAACACTATCATCCCAAACCTTCTCCTGCCCAAATTAACTCAGCTCTCCGTGCCCACCTCCATCTGTCAGTGGATCACCAGCTTCCTGACAGACAGGTAGCAGCTAGTGTGGCTGGGAAAATTCTCATACAGCACCCGTACGATCAGCACTGGCACCCCCCAGGGCTGTGTTCTGTCCCCACTGCTCTTCTCCCTCTACACAAACGACTGCACTTCATAGGACCCCTCTGTCAAGCTCCTAAAGTTTGAGACGACACCACACTTATTGGCCTCATTCAGGACGGAGACAAGTCTGCTTACAGACAGGAGGTTAAAGAGCTGGCTGTCTGGTGCAGTCTTAACAACCTGGAGCTGAACACGCTCAAAACAGTGGAGATGATCGTGGACTTCAGGAGGAACCCCCCTGCACTCCCCCCACTCACCATCATGGACAGCACTGTAACAACAGTGGAGTCATTCAGGTTCCTGGGCACCACTGTCTCTCAAGACTTGAAGTGGGACATTCACTTTGACTCCATTGTTAAAAAGGCCCAGCAGAGGTTGTACTTCCTTCGCCAGCTGAGTAAGTTCAACCTGCCACAGGATCTGCTGAAACAGTTCTACTCCGCCATCATATAATCCGTCCTCTGCACTTCAATAACTGTCTGGTTCAGCTCAGCTACCAAATCTGACCTCAGAAGACTACAGAGGATAGTCCGGACTGCTGAGAGAATCACTGGTACAACCCTCCCTACTCTCCAAGAACTGTACGTATCCAGAATGAGCAAAAGGGCTAAGAAAATTACTCTGGACCCCTCACATCCAGCACACTCCCTCTTTGAACTGTTGCCATCTGGTCGATTCTACAGAGCTCTGAGCACCAGAACCGCTAGGCACAGGAACAGTTTCTTCCCTCAGACAATCCATCTTATGAACACTTGACAATAATTGTGGAACACACAACACTATTTATACACTTATTTATCTAACACACATACTTAGTTTACATTTCGAATTTGCACATAATATACCTGTACATACAAATCTGTCTATTGTAATATACCTGTACATACAATTGTCAATTTGTATATTGTTATTCCTTATTTACTGTCTATTGTAATATACCTGTACATACAATTGTCAATTTGTATATTGTTATTCCCTATTTACTTGTTCTATTTTTATTGTTTAATTTTTTTTAAATATTTTTAATATCTGTGTTTTTGTCCTGTCACTGTCATTGTGTCCTGTTACTGTCATTCTGTTGCACTGTGGAAGCTTCTGTCACGAAAACAAATTCCTCGCATGTGTAAACATACCTGGCAATAAAGCTCATTCTGATTCTGATTCTGATTCAGTGAATAATCAAGAATTAAAACTTCATGTCATTCATAATTTTTGAGTCTCTTCTGCCTTTGGTCAATTAACAATTCAAAATTCACCATACTGCAAAACGTTACCATGCTGTATGTTAGGCTTGACAGTGATAGACAGTGATACCGGTGTTTAGCCGCAACACCGGTTACATCACTTGCCCACCACGTCACCGACCCCCACCGTCGTTTTGATTTTTTATAGTAATAAAAATAATTTAGTTCAGTAAAAGAACAGACACTACAATTAAAAACTGAACGCGGTGGCTCAATGCAGTTGAACGACAGTTGCATCACAGATCAGATTTCATTTATCCAGTGAGGAGAGCTGACTGACAAGAAGAGTGAAGTGAGACCCGGACGCGCCTGTTTACCAATATTTTGGATTTTGAAAAGCCTGTTGACTTTTGCCGTTTATCTAAGGTGATTTTGGAAGTTTTTTTAAACATTAGTTTCTTATTTAATTAGTTCCACATTGTTTGCTGATTTTTACTTTATTTAAACTTTGTGTCATTCATTTATTTTATTTGACATCAAGGTGTATGCCGTGCCTCCAAGCTTTCTTACTCGTTTTGCTAATAAATGTTCTACGTTTCTTATTTATTTGGTTATATATTATACATGTTTACTTGTTTCCAGTTTTGTACATTTAAACTTTATGTAAGTTATTTGTTATTTTATATTAGGCATAGCCTGCCCTATAGCATGGTGTATTTTTATTTGTTTTGTTAATAAAAGTTATATGTTTTATATATAAGCTAAAGTGAGTTTGACGTTGTATTTTGTTGTTGCATTCAAGCAATTGACGCCTAACTGCCGCTAATTCGAAAGTGAAAGGAAAATGGCACGGTGCTTTCAAGCTATTTAAAAGCGAAGGAAAGCGAGGAAAAGAGGGAAAATTCAAACGAACTAAAAATGAACAATTGCTTTACTCCGAATTGCCACTATTTGAAAGTGAAAGTAAAATGTGCACGCTGCTTTTACAAGCTATTTAAAAGCGAAGGAAAGCGAGGAAAAGAGGGAACGCCCCTGCAGTGATTACCGGTGTTGTCACATGTCGATTCACCGGTGGGAAAATTTCCTCACTGTTACAACCCTACTGTATGTGGCACATTAAGATTTTTCCTGAATGTTGCAACACAAAATCATAAATGAAAGTTATTATCAGAAACTAGGCATTTTCACTAAAGCAGTCTACTTTGTCTTATGCGAGTAATATTGAATGTTTGTGTTCTCACTCTGTGTGTGAGACAGCTGTGCATTTAATGCAAATGCTGAGGAGCCAAGACCATATCACTATAATCATGACTTTATCACAAAATGGATTTTGTCTGAGCACGCCAAGTTCAGTAAGAGCTGCCTAAGTGAGACGCTGCACAGCTGCGCTCATGCATATGCTCACTCTTATAAAAAGGAGAGCTTAGGGTAGATGGAATATGAATAAAATGAAGAGATGTGTGTGTGAGATGAGAAAAGAATGAAATAAAACAGAGAACTTTCCTTTGTTGGCCCTTCTGCCATGGGCATAGCTCAGACTAGCGTTGTGTCTCTGTTCATGTTGGTAAGACTCTTGGTAAGAACTTCCCAGGATCTGACTTTGGTTCCCATTCTTGTTCAAACTGAAACTAGTGACATAGGCAACAGCCCATCAGTGATCTGGCACACACCTCACCAGTCCAGCTATCTGTAATCTGGCTCTACCTGCCAAAAAATGCAAGGGATGTCTCTGGATCTGCAGTGCGGCTGTGCCCACTTTGAGGTAATGGTGGAGGCAAGGCACGTGGGAATGTTGTGGCAGCTCTAACACTAACCAGAAGCCCACGTCCCCAACCAAGTATGGCACAGGCCACCCTTGCAGCTGCTTCTGGTTTCAGCAGACCACCAAATGTGGCCTCCTTTTCCTCCATGTCACATCTGCTGTCCTCTGAAAAAAAATAAAAATAAAATAAAATCTGCTCAACAAAAAACCAATGGATCAAAAAAATTTTATTCCAATTTCACCTCTGATGTTTATATAAAGCTTGTGTGGTTTTAACGGGAGGAAGTGTTTCCTGATATTAATTTTACACCATGGCACAAATCTCAAAGCTAGACACCTACATTCTAAAAAAGTTTGAAAATTCCAATGAGTAAGCTTTCGTTAGATTCAGAGTAACGGTCGAAACATACATCCAGTTTAAATTGTACACACATGCTGGAATAACTGGGATGACAGTGCAAGTGGTTATTTGCTTTGGTTTGGGGCCTTCCTGTCTAGACTGGAGGAGATAGGGTTAATGAAAACTCAGAACCGTCACAGAACGCTGTCTGCAGTATCAGTCTATAAAACAGACCCTCACCAACCTCACTGTCACACTCTAGAAACAGACAACGACTTACGGTTTTCCATTGTGGAATTTCAACACACCTCCCCCAACCTCCAATGCATTTATATCTTCGAAGAAGAACCATTTATGAGACGTTCATAGAATAAATGGTGGTCAACAGTTCAGTGTGTAAATATAGATGACTGCAGCCAGCCACAGAGAAAATGTGTGAGTGTTTGAAGCAGCAGCGGCCGCCACGGCCAAGAGAGCACCTGGACGGTGTTAATCACAGACTAATATAAACATTTCCCCGGCTGAATATTCGGCAGAGCTATTTGCCTCAACACAGCTCACTATGCCTCACCATAATCTTACACACACACTCTAACACCCAATGTAGACACTGCTCCTCGAGCCGTTCATCTTCCCAGCATGTTCCAATCTAGTGTCTGTGGGTTTCAGGACTGTCAGTCAAGCAGTTAATCATAGTGGTAGTTACTGGACAACAGTTCTCATACCTCTCACAGAGCACTTCATTGTATAATGCACACTAAAAATCTAAATATTACAACAGCAATTAGACAAAGTTGTCTAGCCGCTGTACAACCTACACAGCACTATGAGTTACAAAGCATTGTGCACAAATCACAATTTCAGAAAACTCTGAACAATGTCAAAAGAACTTAAGCCAAACCACCAATTCAGATACATTAGTCTGAGTTTATGCTCTTGAAGACGTGGGTAACTACCTACTGCATGAAGGTCAAAAAGAATGAGCTTGAAATTTGTTTCCTTTGGAGGAGTGTCCATCCAGCACCAAAAAAAAAAGACGATGTTCCATACTTCCAAAGCAATTTGTATGTCAGTAATGTTCATGTTCAAGTTCAGTAACTGAAACAAATATATGCAGACTGAGTTTGGCTAGCAAGCTAACAATATCACAAATGGCTTCTTCTCATGCTATTGTTGTTTGCACCGCTTGCCACATGTATAGTTTATCTCTCTCTGTCGGCAACGAGGGATTCACATGTGATAAATGCAGGGAAATAGTTAGGCTGACAGAGAAGATTTCAGAATTAGAGACACACATCCAAACTTTAATTGAGGACAGTAAGAATGTGAGGGCTCTAGATACGGTGATTCTATTGTATGGAACGTGAAAATAGAGACACCAGCCTCCATAGCCCAATGTTTACCAGGAGCCAGAGCACCTAACATCTTGGCAAATTTAAAAGTGCTGGCTAATGCTAAACGTAAATACAGTAACTGGGGTGGTGCCGCTCATATGGCACATAGTCTTAGAGTTTGTACTTGACTAACTGGGGCCCAGGTCAGGCAGCAGACAGACTGGCTAAACCGACCGTCTGCTAGCCGCTTCATGTCACAGAAATCAGTTAATTCTCAGAACATAGTCTCTATAGTGTGATATCTAGGTGAAAGAGTTTCTGTGTCTGTTCCTCGAACTAGAAAATACAAAAAACTTAATTTAATTTATGTTCAACAAATAAAAAACAGATGCAATATGGATAAACAAATGATAAAGCTTGGCTTTATTGAATATCAGGTCCCTTTCTACGAAAGCACTTTTTGTAAATGATATGATCACTGATCATAACCTTGATGTGCTCTGTTTGACAGAAACCTGGCTAAAACCTGATGATTACATTATTTTAAATGAGTCTACCCCCCAAGATTACTGTTATAAACATGAGCCACGTCCTAAAGGTAAAGGGGGAGCTGTTGCTTCAATTTATAACAATGTTTTCAGTATTTCTCAGAGGGCGGGCTTTCAAGTATAACTTGTTTGAAGTAATGGCACTTCATATAACATTATCCAGAGAAGCACATGTTAATGATAGATCCCCTGTGATGTTTGTACTGGCTACTGTATACAGGCCACCAGGGCACCATACATACTTTATTAAAGAATGTGCTGATTTTTATATCCGAGTTAGTGCTGGTGGCAGATAAAGTTTTAATTGTTGGTTATTTTAATATCCATGTTGATAATGAAAAAGATGCATTGGGATCAGCATTCATAGACATTCTGAACTCTATTGGGGTTAGACAACACGTCTCATGACCTAATCATTGTCGAAATCATACTCCATATTTAATACTGTTACATGGAATTGATGTTGATGGTGTTGAAATTATGCAGCCAAGCGATGATATCTCAGATCATTATTTAGTCTTG
>NW_015506407.1:8489-30885 GCF_001515645.1 Sinocyclocheilus grahami
TCTGTGCAATCAAGTCAACGATATCGCTGGAAATGAAGTGTCCCCAACTAAGCAAGCCAGAGGCGACAGCGGCAAGGAACCAAAACTCCATCGGTGACAGAATGGAGAAAAAACCTTGGGAGAAACCAGGCTCAGTCAGGGGGCCAGTTCTCCTCTGGCCAGACTAAACCAGCAGTTCAATTCCAGGCTGCAGAGTCACATTGTGCAGAGGACTCAACTGGCTCCTGTGGTCTTGTCCCGGTGGCCGTCTGAGACAAGGTCTTTACTGGGGATCTGTATCTGGGGCTCATCTAGTTGTCCTGGTCTCTGCTGACTTTTAGGGCTGTAGAGGTCCTCTCTAGGTGCTGATCCACCATCTGGTCTGGATACGTACTGGATCCGGGTGACTGAGTGACAATCTGATCTGGATACAGACTGGATCTGGTGGCTACGCTGAATAAGAGCTTGGAATAAGAGAGAAACAGACTAATATTAGCGTAGATGCCATTCTTCTAGCGATGTAGCAAGTACATCGGGTGTTATGGAAAGTGTTCCCGGTTCCGGGTTGACCTAATTAATGCAGCCTAAAAGTCCTTTAACGGATTTGAATATTAGAAATGTGTTAGTGTATTATGTGTAAGCCAGGTTAAAGAGATGGGTCTTTAATCTAAATTTAAACTGACAGAGTGTGTCTGCCTCCCGAACAATGTTAGGTAGGTTATTACAGAATTTGGAAATAGGAAACTGGTAAATAGGAAGAGGATCTTCCACCCGCAGTTAATTTTGATATCCTAGGTTTTATCAAATTGCTAGAGTTTTGAGAACGCAGCGGACGTGGAGGACTATAATGTAACAAGAGCTTGTTCAAATACTGAGGTGCTAAACCATTCAGGGCTTTATAAGTAATAAGCAAGATTTTAAAATCAATATAATGTTTAATAGGTAGCCAGTGCAGTGTTGACAGAACAGGGCTAATATGGTCATACTTCCTGGTTCTAGTAAGAACTCTAGCTGCTGCATTTTGGACCAGCTGGAGTTTGTTTATTAAGCGTGCAGAACAACCACCCAATAAATCATTACAATAATCTAACCTTGAGGTCATAATGGATTAACATTTCTGCATTTGACATTGGTCGTAATTTAAATATATTTTTAAGATGGAAAAATGCAGTTTTACAAATGCTAGAAACGTGGCTTTCTAAGGAAAGATTGCTATCATATAGCACACCTAGGTTCCTAACTGATGACGAGGAATTGACAGAGCAGCCATCAAGTCTTAGACAGTGTTCTAGGTTATTACATGCAGAGTTTTTAGGTCCTATAATTAACACCTCTGTTTTTTCAGAATTTAGCAGTAAGAAATTACTCGTCATCCAGTTTTTAATATCGACTATGCATTCCTCTAGTTTTTCAAATTGGTATGTTTCGCCGGGCCGCGAAGAAATATAGAGCTGAGTAGGCCTGTCGCAATAATCAATATATCGACTTATCGCGCAATATATGTACAGTACATGACCTTAATAATTTTTGGTGACGCAATATATCGCCCATTATATTTACTTAAAAATTAATGTCACCATGTTTTTTGCATTCCACTTGCGCCTGTGTCTTTGGCAACGTGGTGTAGTCGGTGCTAGTTCAAATTTAAAAAATGCTTCCTCTACAAAAAAAGTTTCATCTGCAGATATGGTCTTGTTTAGGGATCTGTGCCTTTGTGCATATGGACATCTGACTGCTAAGTAGTGATTGTGCTTTTCAGCAATAGTGTGCACCCTCAATTTACAGAGAAAAGAAGGTCCGGGAAAAATCTGTTCTCAAAAATCAAAGTTCTTTGTGCATTTTTATTTTTATTTTCTACTTGTTACTTTGCACTTTTTTGTTAGAAAATGTTTATTTACTATTTATTCAGGTTTTTTAGGGTATCTAATATTTTGATACTTAATTTCCATGATCTAAATATTCTTAAAAATTAAAAGTTCATTGTCATTTGGAAGTGTGTAGACCTTCTTGCCTTATTATGCTGTTACATTATGATTATATATTCAGTGGCATAAAATGGTCTTTAAAATGACAATATCGCTTATCACAATTATTTCTGGGGCAATATATCGCACAACAAAAAGTTGTTATCAGTCCTAGAGCTGAGCATCATGAGCATAACAGTGAAAGCTAACCGTGTTTCCTGATGATATCTCCCAGGGGTAACATGTAAAGCGTGAAGAGTAACGACCCTAGTACTGAGGCTTGAGGTACTCCATACTGCACTTGTGATCGATATGATACCTCTTCATTCACTGCTACGAATTGATGGCGGTCATACAAGTACGATTTGAACCATGCTAATGCACTTCCATTAATGCCAACAAAGTTTTCTAGTCTATTCAAAAGAATGTTGTGGTCAATAGTGTAACGCAGCGCTAAGATCCAATAGCACTAATAGAGAGATACAACCACGATCAGATGATAAGAGCAGGTAATTTGTAACTCTAATTAGAGCAGTCTCAGTACTATGATACGGTCTAAATCCTGAACTGGAAATCCTCACAGATACTATTTTTCTCTAAGAAGAAATATAATTGTGAGGATACTATCTTTTCTAGTATCTTGGACAGAAAAGGGAGTTTCGAGATCGTTCTGTAATTAACTAGTTCTTTGGGGTCAAGTTGTGGTTTTTTGATGAGAGGCTTAATAACAGCCAGTTTGAAGGTTTTTGGGACATATCCTAATGACAATAATTAATTAATAATAGCCAGAAGAGGATCTATGACTCCTGGAAGCACTTCTTTTAGGAGCTTAGATGGAATAGGGACTAACATACATGTTGTTGGTTTAGATGATTTAACAAGTTTATACAAATCTCTCTCATCCTCTCCTATAGTAGAGAATGAGTGGAATTATTCCTCAGGTCTATAGCACACTATCTGATGCGTTACTGTAGCTGACGGCTGCATGGTTACAATTTTATCTCTAATAGTATCGATCTTGGAAGTAAAAAAAAAAAAAGTGTAATGTCAAATGTCAATTCAAGTTTATTTAGAAAAATGTTAGCAGTCAAACAAAAAGTTCTCCACAATGCATACGTCTTTCACATACAAATGCAACAACGAATAGATACATAATAATAATAATAATAATTAAAAAATAAATATATATATATATATATATATATATATATATACTGTATATACATATACACATATACATTCAAAAAGTCATAAAAAAGTTTCACCAATATGTCAGCATTGGTGTTCAGGTAGAAAATTGGTGTTCATGATAGAAAATTAGCAAAGGCCTGTAAGTGTTTTGTGTTAAAGCATTACAGGTGACAGTTAATGTAAGACTGTCACCTGTAACGGATGAACACAAACGCTTGCATGCTTTTGCTAATTTTCTATATATATTTTTAATTGACTGCTAGCTCTATATTTTAACTGTCACAGTGGGTTCTAGACACACCAACGCTGAAAAAAAAACACTCTATGATGACAAAATCTAAAAGAGGTAAAGGAGCTTCTCGAAAAGATCTGTGGAACACTGCTGGAGGTAAAGAGATAATTGAAACCTTTTTCCAAACTGAAAACATACTTCATGCAGACACTACATACAACTCCCAAATATGGCATCAATTAGCTAACAGTTTCTTCGGAGAAAACACTCCTAAGAACAGACAATGGCTTTTCATTATATGGACATACAACAGAAGAAATATTAGAACGGCACTGGAAGAGAAAGCAAACAAAAATGAAAATAAACCACAGGAAAAACCACAAATCAAGCCCACAAACAATCCGAACAAAGAAGTAGTTAAATAAGGAGAGAAGGGTGCATTTCTTTTTAAGGGATGTGGACAGACAGACACAGAGTCTGAGAGCTTTGAGGTGATAGAAAATATTGCTGAAATGCCTTCAAGTGAGAGCCACTATCACTCTGAACTGACGACACAAAAGACAAAAACAGGGCAAACAGAACAGGGGAAAAATCATATAGAAACGTGCCACAGATCCCAACAAAATTTCAAATCATACTTCACCCTACTCTTTGGAGGAAAATCCAACCCCTTAAAGGTTCAAATAAACTAAGACAGCCATGGACTCACTATATGTATAAGCAGTTTTGATAGAAAAATCCATGCGGTCCTCTTCGATTCACATACCAGCATGTACGATCTGTAGGGAGCAGAAAGCATCTTTGTGCTTATCTTTCTGTACGTGCTAGATGTGTTTTTCCAAGCTGTTGTGCAAGGTATTCATTTACAATGAAAAATAAACCATCAAAATATCAAGCAGTCATACCTGTGACTGTATGCCCTGCTGGCCAGATTTTGCATCAAAAAACAGATAAATGCTTCCGACCTGCCAGTAATGTCAGAAGGGGGAGAATTGCAAAAGGTGTGCTTTGAGGAGTGAGCACAGAGTACTATGACAGGCTTAAAAACACACCTGTTGAAGAACTGCTTGCTGGAAACATCACTCATAGCCTCAATAAAAACATCCTCAAAGTGGCTTCACATGAAATTAAAAAAGCCATACAACTTCATGACAACATTCTGCTTGAGACACAGCTAATACAGTAAATAATAAGAGAGTGTGACACTGCATCCTATTGTACATCAGGATATGTCCAGCATTTCCAAGTGGATCCTTTTGGGGCGCACCTGTACATGGAGATAGGAATCAGCATATTGGTTAACAGGTTAAAACAAAAACCCCCAATTGCACTTTACTTAGATGCAACAGGAAGTGTGATTTCACAAATTCCACATAAAAAAAAAATCCTATACTACACACTAACCTTGCCAGGTGAAGGAAGAGATGCTCCACCGCTGCCAGTCTGTGAAATGCTTTCTAGTGAACATTCCATTCCACCGATCACATTCTGGTTAATGCCGTTTCTGTTGAGGTTTTTAAAATACTCAAGCACCAACATTCATCAGATTGAGACTGACCACAGCTTGGCTATTATGCAGGCAATACTTTTAGCCTTCAATAAAGAAAGTGTGCCTGCATATCTGGAAAGAGCCTTTGCTATCTCCCAAAACCAAAAAACCTGGGCTGATATTAACTCATCAACTGTGTTGCACCTGTGTGCAGCCCACGTTATCAAATCTGTATCATCCACATTTTAAAAAAAGACAGCAGATGAGGGTCTGAAAAAATTGGCTACCTATGTTTTTGCCAGGTTGCAAAATTCTGTTTCCCTTGATAAAGCTCTTGCTATTTTTAGGCACTTGTGTATTGTTTTGCTTGCAAAACATGCCAGCAAGAGTGTGGCAAAAAGTCTCACCTTTTTGGAGAATATTATCATGGACAAAGATGCCACTGTGAAACACATCTTTGAAGATGATGTCCAAGACAAGTGGGAGATAGACAAGACCACATCAAAAACAATTGGTGGCTGCTCCCCGTTCACCAAAGTGTTCAGGAAAGCTTACAGTGATGTCATATCTGTCCTGAAAGAGGAGAAACGGCAATACAGTGATCCTTATTACTGTCCTGATATGATTGGATACCTTATGGACAATTATATGGTCATATACCCACTTTGGAGCGGGGTTCTACTGGGAAATCTCAAAAGATATTCCAGTGACAAGGCAGAGGCACTTTCTTCACCTCCAAACAGCAACACTAGAGACACTAATTGTCACGTTGAAAAATGGTTTGGGATCGTAAAAACTTCCATACTTTCCTAACACAAACGTCTCAGGCCAGCAGAGTTCATTAGGATTATGTATGGATCTTTAAAGGGGAGATATTTCGAGTACATTCTACAGAACAACCTTCCCGAAGATCTGTTTATTAGACCTCGAAGGCCATCATCCAACATGATCTTTGCAGAGGAGCACTGGGATAAAAGAGAAGGAAAAAGACACAAAGTCAGACAGAAAAAAATCTCACTTTTACAGTGAACCACCTGAAATCCCAAAACCAAAAATGGCAAAAACAGCCCCTACCATTTTCAGTGTTCCTGCTGTTCAAGAAGATGTTCCTTAAAAAAATAAAAAATAAGTAAAAATGTTCTTTAGTGACTTTGCACCTAATATAATTTTTTAACGTCACATTCCCAAACGGATAAACAAATGTCGAACTACAAAAAAGACAGCAATTCAAGGTACAGAAAAAGTAGATGTCTCTGAAGAAGGCATTGCTGAAGAGATAATTAAAGTGTGAGATTTAAAAATAGTTTTGAAATTATTGTGCGTCTAACAAATTTTTTCAAGGTCAAAACTCCTCTACAAAGTGACATTCCCAAACCTGAAACCAAGTTTAAAAAGACTCCATTAAAAAAGGCTACTGAAACAAAACACGAAAAATATGTTTCAGTAGAACGGGTTTCTGAAGAGCTAAATATTTACAATAAATACAATTTTGCAGTACTTAAGCTTCTACTGACAGAACTTTTACAGGTCCAAACACTCTGGGAATGTGAAGACAGCGAACAGATTGTTGCTATTATTAGGGCTGACCAGTACAAATTCGACATCATTTTACGGCACACCGAGTTTTTGACTCTCCAACCACATGAGAGATTATGTGGAGAAGTAAGTGCAGTGTTGCAATAATTGTAAGGCCAAGCCTATCATTTTAACCTCTGATATTAATAATTTTTTATTCTGAGTATGATTAGGGCTGACCAGTACAAATTCGACATCATTTTACGGCACACCGAGTTTTTGACTCTCCAACCACATGAGAGATTATGTGGAGAAGTAAGTGCAGTGTTGCAATAATTGTAAGGCCAAGCCTATCATTTTAACCTCTGATATTAATAATTTTTTATTCTGAGTATGGGTTGCCATAAGTGGCCATCACATCACTCACTCATACTTTTAGATTTCTTTCAAAGTAGTTGAAATATTATATTATATTTGCAATCTTAATATAATCTCATTATATTATATTATGATTTTTAAAAAAATATTTTCTTTCACTTGAGAAATTTCAACAAACCTTAGCATTGCTGTACTGTGAAATTATTAAGGTCATGGAGAGTTGCATTCAGTCAGTCTTAAACAAGTTTGACAGGTCTGCGAACTTGTACCAACTCAACCACTATACCACTGGTGTGATATTGCATGGACAGATAGACCAAGTGGCTAGACAGGGTTTTAAAGATGTAAGTATATTATAAAAAAATTTATATATTCTGAAATACGGTAGTATGTTTGATGTACTTTTTAAATAATATTCAGAATGAGGTTGAATCGCCTAGGAAAAGAACAACTGGTCAATATTCATTGGAAAATTGGCCAAATAGAGCATGCAGTTCAACAAGATGCAACCAGCTGTGGAGTGTTTGTCCTACAGGTATTTTTAAAGATCTACTACTTGTACAATACATATGATACAAGGCCATAACTATGTTATTGGGGGCCCCAGTGTACATTTTTTATTTAATTTAAAAAAAAAATACAATTAATTTAACTTTTTTCAATTATACAAAAATTCTGAAGCTGAAGACAGGCGTGTTTTTAATAGTTTTAATTTAGCCCTACTGTCAGCCCAATTAAAAAGCTATTATTAGCTTTCTCTCTCTTCTGGGTTTGTCTAACAAAATTAAAGGTAAGCATGTTTATCTGATTTTTTTTTTTTAATTTACAAAAGCTTTTATTTACAAAAATTCACCTATTTACAATTACATAGCCTCAAGTAACAAGTAAAATATCAAGTTGCAACTCAATACAAATCAATAAAGTGTAAAAAATAGTCACATGTAATAGAGTCACATTTTTAGTGTTTTTATGGAATAAAGCACATATTTAACCAAGTTTATTGTGGATTGCACTTTTGAGATACTCCCTAACTTGACGTGCCCAAGTGAGAGTTGTGAGGACTTTTTCCCTTCAGATGCTTAGAACAATTACATAATTGAATAATATTATTATTAATTTTGATATTATACTTTTAAATGTGATCTGAACGAGATACAGCATGATCCATGAGTATTATGCGATTGCATATAAATTAATGCTGAAGAAAAGATTGAATGTCTTACGAATGTCCAACATAAAACCAACTTTACCGCAGTGATAAAACAACATGTTTCCCAATCAGGACATCTCAGTGAAGGTAAGGCTACAAGAGGGAAGCCATGCTTTCCTCTTACCAAACAGCTCTATCTTCTTCTACCACCTAACTGTATTTAAATTTAGCATAAGAGAACCATAGTGTCCTGAGAGTGTCCAGAGTCATGTACAAAACATTGTGATTCTTAGATGTAGCATATCCCTGGCGAAAATCTGTTGGCATGCAAAAAATACTCACAAATGTTTTAGCACAGCTATTTATACACATAGTATGAGAAATACAGAGTTCTAGCATGAAACTCTAGATGGCGCAGTCAAATAGGTCTAACTCAATCTGACCTAATTACATAATCACATGGCACAGCTGATTGGTTCTCTCCTGTATCGGTAGCCAATGAGCTCGCTGCTCAACATTCAAATATATGACTAGTGCTTGCCGTAGCAGTTGCAGCTTGCTTCAGTACAGCGAAATCAACATCTAAAATAAGTGAATGCTCTTCTAATCCATATTGCTGTGTGTATTGCGTGGTCTGCCTAATTGGATTAAAAAATGAGCAACCATAATCAAGTTTAAGCGTCATGTTAGCAGTTTGCATTGTACGCAGGAGCAAATATTAAGCATATTAGCAGCAGCATTTAGTATCTGTGTTTATACAGCTGGAGCAAAACGCAGTTTAGAGCATATGTAATTGTTCTGAGGACACGCCGATAGTAACAGACATGAAACAGGTTAAATGAAATAAGCATTCTTGTGTATGAATTTTAAAGGGGGTTCGCCATATACATTGGCGATTATCCCAATGTTCACGTTCATTATTTCTAAGGTCGATGTTTTCATTGTGATGAGTGTGTGGTTGATTTCAGCTGCACGCAGCGTCAGAAGCATGCGCTTATCGCAGTCATATCAATGACAGTGTTGCGGGAGATGCTGAAGATCACTATCTACGGCTGTAACAGTTAGTTCCGAGTGAAATGCATTATGGCTAGTGTATTTCGGAGAAATGTGCTCATGCGACGACGTATGCTCTCGCAGTGCTGTGAAATTCAGAAAACGGAGACATTCTGCTTTTATTTCAGTTCATTCAGGTCAGTCCAGGGGATTTTTGTGCACTGTAACTTTGACAACTTTTATCTGCACGAGAGAGTAAAATGGCATCAGCTAACTTGTCCGTCTCATCATTGCACGAACATGAATTAACAAGCTGTTACGCTGCTGCTGGGACTGATGAAGTGGAGAAAGTAACAGCAGTTATCAAATTACTAAATTATGATATTTGCTCAGGTGGGTGCTGAGGTCTTATCTATCGGATTGCAACGCATATCCATTTTGTTAATTAAACATTACACATAGTGCGCGTCTAATTAGAGTTAAGTCAGTCGGCGTAGTAGCCCAGGCTCACATAGTCATAGCCCACTATTGTTAAGCCGGTCGGCGTGGTAGCCAAGGCTCACATAGCCATAGACCACTATTGTTAAGCCAGTCGGCGTGGTAGCCAAGTAGAGAATAGTACCAAGATGATCGACAAAGTAGTCCGTGTGACATCAGTGGTTCAACAAAAAAGTAACGAAGCTACGATGACGTCATCACGCCGGATCTGGGTTAGCGCCGGCACCGCCACACACATGGTACTGTCATGAACGCACGTCCAAAATGACGCAGTAGAGATGAAAATGTGGAATAAAGTCGTTATTTTTGTTTTCTTTGCCCAAAAAAGTATTCTTGTAGCTTCGTAACTTTACTGTTGAACCACTGATGTCACACGGACTACTTTGTCGATCATCTTGGTACTTTTCTGGACCTTGAACATGGTAGTTTCCTTGCTGTCTATGGGAGGGTCAGAGAGCCCTCATATTTCATCAAAAATATCTTAAATTGTGTTCCGAAGATGAACGAAGGTCTTATGGGTTTCGAATAATATGAGGTTGAGTAATTAATGACAGCATTTTCTATTTGTGGATGAACTAACCTGAAATATTTTCGGTCTTATCCTTTTCTGTCAGTTTTAGGGACAAAAAGTTCCTAAAACCAGATAAATTGTAGGACACTGACAACATAATTTTATATAATTAGGTTAATAATTATGTTAGTTACAACATAAAAAGATCTAAAGATACATACATGTGGACATATACATTTTTGTGCTGCAAATAATAATTTGAAACTAATTTGATACTGACCTATGACGTCCTGTGACATGACATTCATCTGAATTTACATCATCTCATGGATGTAACAGTAAAACAGTTCAGCTCACAGATGAAGACTAAGCTGTAATGCAGGCAAAAATATTTCACAAATGCTTATAGATCAATCAAATCGTTAAAAATGCTTATAAATAATTAAAGATTTTGGTAACACTTTACAATAATGTCTAATTTTTTAAACATTAGTAAATGCATTAACATGAACTAACAATGAACAATATATTTTACAACATTTATTAATGTTTGTTGATGCTAGTTGATCAAAATGTTCATTGTAATTCACAGTGCATTAACTAATGTTAACAGATACAACTTTGAATTGTAATGTTTAAGTTTTGAATATTAACTAACATTAATAAATGCTATATAATTATTGTTCATGTTAATTAATAATTTGACTCTCATGTGATACTGACCTTTGCCATCTTCTGATATGACATGCATCTGAATTGTCTTATATCTTTAAAGTGCAATATCCAAACTCTTCATTTTTTTTTACATATGGAGAATTGTCATTCTGAGGAAACATGCTAACTTTCATACACTTGTAAGGATAAAAGAAACTCAGATACTTTGATCTTCTGAGACAGACAATACACACACAGTGCATTAACATACAGACATCTGTTTCCGCATCTCACTGAGAGAAAATGCGGGAAAAAGTCTCTCACATATGCATTGGTTCCTCCTCATCCCATTCCTTCCCCGCACCCATCCTTCTCTTCACCCAGCTCACTCAGAATGGTCAATGGTAGAATATAATGTTCTATATGAATGCAAATAAGATTTACAGTCATGTTTGGTATAATTTGAATAGTCTCAGGGCGAATGGTACAATGGTCTTAATCTTACAAAAGTAGACTAAAAGATAATACATATCCTAAGAGTTAAGAGATACTTTGATTACTGTAGAGGGTCATTCCATGCAAATTACCTTCTGTTCCCATTGAGGTGCAAACAACCCAGGTCTGGGACCTGGGTTAATGCAAATTCCAATTGTTTGTACATGCTTCCATTTGGGGGATGTTTTATCTTGGTTTTGTATTTAAAGGATTGCAGCAAAAGGGTCGGGGCGATTCTGTAGCCAGAAAGCCCGTAGTATGAAGTGTGTCCACATACTTCATACTATGCATTTTTCTAAAAGTCAGGAATGCATCTTACTCTTAGATTCGTCTTTGAGAATTTGATGTCTTGTATCGATTTGATATCTTCGAATTGGCTATGTAATTGGCATAATACATATTTACCTGACTGATAATAAATTGTTACATTTGATTTATTCTGACTTACTCTGAAATTATTTCTCAAGTAGATTAAGTGAAGGCATATGTTTCCGCAAATCTGCGTCCAGGCTTAAGTGCATACTAAATCTCAGGTTAGATGGAGCATAGGGCACATCAGGTGAGATGATAGATTTCTGACTAACTGCGTGATCTTAGTTAAGTTGTACTCAGTTGCGTTAACTATGGGGGCTAGTCATAGTACTGGTCATAACCGCTGGTTATTGTCTCAACTTTAATTAAGTTGTACATAGTTATATTAACTATCGGGGGCTAGACAAAGGGTTCTAGCAGAACCGCTGATTATCGTTTTGAGCTTTAACTACTGGTCATAACCACTGGTTATTGTATCAACTTTAATTAAGTTGTACGTAGTTATATTAACTATCGGGGGGTAGACAAAGGGTTCTAGCAGAACCGCTGATTATTGTTTTGAGCATTAATTAAGTTGTACATGGGTAACTGTAGGGGGCTAAACAGAACTACTTTTTAAAGAATGGTAAGCATGGGCGACCCATTAAATAGTATTACTCAGAACCTCTGGCTAAGGATCAGACTGGCGAGTTTGTGATCGTGGGGCCCAAGCATAATGGCCGCCGTGAGGCACCCTGAGCGACATAGATTCCTAATGAACGAGTAAATATAAAGTAAAGAGTTAACTAGAATAATCAAATGTCAGAATAATTAGAGACCAACAAACAACCAATTTGCCTTTCAACCTAAATTTGAGGTCATACTAAAATGGAGTCAGATTTGAGTTAAACCTAAACTGAATAACTGAAAAGACCGAACACGCAAGAAACCTTCATCCACCACTGGATACCTTCCTTGGGCCAAGTGCGTGGACCTTACACACTGAACAAAATTATAAACTCAACCCCATTTTTCATGAGCTGAACACAAAGATCTAAGACTTTTTCTATGTACACAAAAGGCATATTTCTCTCAAATATTGTTCACAAATCTGTTCTAAATCTGTGTTAGTGAGCACTTCTCCTTTGCCGAGATAATCCATCCACCTCACAGGTGGGGCATATCAAGATGCTGATTAGACAGCATGATTATTGCACAGGTGTGCCTTAGGCTGGTCACAATAAAAGGCCACTCTATAATGTGCAGTTTTATCAAACAGCACAATGCCACAGATGTCAAAAGTTTTGAGGGAGCGTGCAATTGGCATGCTGACTGCAGGAATGCCCATCAGAGCTGTTGCCCATGAATTGAATGTTAATTTCTCTACCATAAGCCGTCTCCAAAGGCGTTTCAGAGAATTTGGCAGTACATCCAACCGGCCTCACAACCGCAGACCACGTGTAACCACACCAGCCCAGGACCTCCACATCCAGCATCTTAACCTCCAAAATCGTCTGAGACCAGTCACATAGACAGTGACGAGATCCTGAGGCCTATTGTTGTGCCATTCATCCACGACCATCACCTCATGTTGCAGCATGATAATGCACGGCCCCATGTTGCAAGGATCTGTACACAATTCCTGGAAGCTGAAAACATCCCAGTTCTTGCATGGCCAGCATACTCACCGGACATGTCACCCATTGAGCATGTTTGGGATGCTGTGGATCGGCGTATACGACAGCGTGTTCCAGTTCCTGCCAATATCCAGCAACTTCGCACAGCCATTGAAGAGGAGTGGACCAACATTCCACAGGCCACAATCAACAACCTGATCAACTCTATGCGAAGGAGATGTGTTGCACTGCGTGAGGCAAATGGTGGCCTTTTGTGTACATAGAAAAAGTCTTAGATCTTTGAGTTCAGCTCATGAAAAATGGGGGCAAAAACAAAAGTGTTGCATTTATAATTTTGTTCAGTATAATTGTATAATACTCAGGGGCCAACAAAAATGAAAAACCATCAGACATATATGATTGACAGATGAAGACTGTAATACCAAGGATGACCAGCAGATGGTGTCATAGGATAAAAAGTATTTTAACCCTAAATCCTATTCCGCTAATACTCAGTGTATCAGAATTAAAATAACTGCATAGAATCAGTTGATATGCACTGTACTGTCAATATAGTCTTATATAATTGTTTCGCAAATGCTTATAGATCATTAAAATATTATTTTAAATGCATATACCGGTAGATCATTCAATTATTTTTAAAATTGCTTATAGATCATTAACATTAATGCATTAACTAACATGAACTAACAATGAACGATATATTTTTACAGAATTTATTATATTTTGTTAATGTTAGGTAATAAAAATGTTTATGTCCATCTCCTAAGATAAGAAATATTTTAAGCCTGAAACTGTACTACACAGATGTACTGTACGGGTAATACAGTTTTATATAATTATTTCACAAATGCTTGTAGATAATTGAAAGTTTTGGTAACACTTTACAGTAAGGTCTCATTTGTTAACATTAGTTAATGCATTAACTAACATGAACTAAAATTAAAAAATATTTTTACTGCATATTATACATTTTGGTAACACTTTATAATAACTGCACTCTATGAATCATTAGGTAAGCATTAGTAAATAGTCAGTTCATCCTTTATAAAGCCTTGTCCCAGCATTAATAGTCATTAGTAAGCAGTTTATAAATACAGCTATAAATGCCTTGCTCTTGATTTATAAGCACATCTACTACAAAGGAAATTAAAGGCTCTGTTATCTCCCTAACAAACAAAAAATAAATAAATACATTTTTATAAATAAAAAATAAACAAACACAACACAGAGGTATACAGAACTCAGAAATATTTATTTCAAGATGCAATCAAATTAAACTGTAAACTTGAATTTTTTTTCTATGAAATTGCAGAGGTTTATTTTTCATTTTTTATCAAGCGTACAGCTGTACAGTTTCATTTTTTGCATCTTGAAAAAATATATCTGTGTTCTGTGTCCCTCTATGTTGTGTTTAACCTTTCAGTTTGGAAGATAAATGATCCTTTAAATCGCCTTTGTAAATGCTTTACAAGGTATAAATAGTCCTCACTTTAGATGAGCTCACAAAAATAGATGGCTGGCAACTACTAAATGTTTTATAACAACCTGACTTAATCATGAATTACAGCAGGAATATGTGTCAATAAAGCAGTTATTAACACACTGAGCAACTATTATCATGTGTCTAAATAATAAGATTTATATATGGACATTTAAATAGCTTATTAATCATTTATTTACACTTTCTTAATGATCTTATGAACCACTGACAACTCCTAAATAACTGGTTTGTAAATAACGTAATAATTTAGAAATTATAAATTGATCATTAATAAAGTATGAAAATACAATTATTAAACATTATAGGTATGCTCAAGAACAAAACATTTATAGCTGTATATATAAACTGCTTACTAATGCCTATTAATGTTGGAACAATGCTTTATAACGGATTAATTGACTATTTACTAATGCTTAACTAATGATTCATAGTGTGCAGTTATTATAAAGTGTTACCCAAATGTGTGTGTTTTTTAATGTTTTAAAACCATTGTTAATTTTTGATACTGTAAATTCTAAAGATTATTTCAGCTTACAAAATGCACTGATTGTGTTTCAGACGTTGCTACGGGTCATTGCTCAACACTCTTCACCATCAGTTTGGGTCCACAACAGAATTGATGACTGGTGGAAAATTGTCGTTCCTGGTTTTACAGATAATCAGTGGATCCAAAACTTCTGAATGTCCAGAGAGACTTTTCAGTAAATCTGTCAACGTCTGAAGCCAGCGTTGGATAAAATGGACACAAACTATCATCTGTCTGTGCCTCTCCAAAAAAGAGTTGCTGTTGCGGTGTGGAAACTCGCAACTAACGCAGAGTACAGAAGTGTTGCACATCTGTTCGGAGTTGGCATTACAACTGCCTGTGACTGTGACAAAGACTTCTGCTCCTCTGTTGAAACCATCCTGTTGCCTGAATTCATTCATATGCCAAATGCAGAAAAGCTGAAAGAACTGTCCCTTTACTTCGAGCAAAGATGGGGGTTACCCCAATGTGTGGGGGCTATTAATGGCTCCCACATTCCTATTCTGGCTCCCCAGGAATTCCACAGAGAATATTTCAATCGAAAGGGGTGGTATTCCATTGTCTTGCAGGCAGTTGTTGATGGAAAAGGTTTATTCTGGAATGTTTTTGCATTATGGGAGCTGGCTGAAAGAGGAAAGTTGCTCTCACAGCAATTTAGGAATGTCAGTGGACAAGAAGTTGGCCATTACATCATTGGCGATGCAGCGTATACACTGACAAGCTGGCTCATGAAGCCTTTTTCTGACAATGGTGTCCTGACACAACAGCAAGAGGTAGGTAACCACAAAACAAGCAAAGCAAGAGTTGTGGTTGAACATGCATTTGGCCGACTGAAAGGAAGGTGGAGATGTTTGCTGAAACACAATGACTGCAACCTGGAATGGGTCAAGTCCATGGTGCTCACTGGCTGTGTACTTCACAACCTCTGTGAGAGCCATGGCGAGGAGTTTAGAGAGGAGTGGTGTGTTCCTGTCCCTTTCCCCCAGCCAGATGTGCAACAACAGGCACCTGTTGCAGAGACTGTAGGGGTTTGAGTGCGTGCTGCCTTGATGCAGCATCTCAACCAAATACAAATATAAACATTAAACTGAGTTTGCCTAGGCCACAGTTCTCACCGGTATGTTTTATGGCAGGACATACTTTAATTTTACATATCCTAATTCCTAAACAAATAACTCCAATAAATAAACCGCATAACAAACTTGTATTTAAGATATTTTATTTTAAAAACGTATGTAAAATACACATCTTCTGGAATAAAACAATGTCTTTGTTTGTCTCTACACACACAGATGGACTTAAACTTGAAAGTGCAGTCCACAATGCAAAACAATGTGCAAAGAGCGTAAAAAAAAAAGTTGGGTTTGTTCAGTCCACATCAGGGTGACGCAGGCTTTGTGTGCTCTACACACACAGATGGACTTAAACTTGAAAGTGCAGTCCACAATGCAAAACAATGTGCAAAGAGCGTAAAAAAAAAAAGTTGGGTTTGTTCAGTCCACATCAGGGTGACGCAGGCTTTGTGTCCCTGCTACAAGTCTGTTCATGGTGATCAGAAGGCCCTCCATGAAAGCAGCCTGTTGGCGCCTTGCCTCTGCCACCTCTGCCCACAGCCACTCATGCTCTTCCACCTCTCTTTGGGCCTGTTCCTTTAGCATATCATCAAGGCTTTGCATTTGTACATGGCTTTGTCTGCGGTCTTCCTCCTCTTGTTCCATCATTTCTTTAACAAGAGTCAGGACACTCATGTCACCCCTTTTTCTCTTTCCTGGCAGAAGAGAAGATATTTAGTACATTGTTATACATTCTGTGAATATACTTCCACATATATAATATACTTATACATACACTTCAACATGAATTCAATTTTATTAACTAGTCTGACAGGTGAAGGACAGCTAGGGCGGCTGGGGGTGCTGGACGCAGTGGGACGACTAGGGATGCACGAGTAGCAGAGAGGTCCAGTATATCGACATCTGCAGTGATATTTGCCTCAGCCACCAAAGAGGACTCTGGTGCAATCTCTTAAAAAAAAACACAAAAAACTTTAGGCTCAGAATCACAAAGTTCTTTTTGAAACATTTGTACACAGGTTAACATGTAATTACTCTAAAGAATAAGCTTTTCACCTTGTTGGTATATAATTAATTTCCAGCTAGTATAAAGGGCTGAAACATTTGCTTTGTAAGTAATGTGATATGTGTTCACTTATTAGAAAGTAACACTAAATAGCATAGCTAATAGCACACTAAATAGTGCCCCCTTGTATAGTGCAGAGAACTACTATCTGTGATCTTTTAAGTCATATAAAATTGCAAAATCAGCAAATGTCTAAATTATATGAATCTAACTGTTAATTATACATGAACCACTAACCTTCAGCGATGGCTTCGGTCGGTAAAGTTGAGCTCGCCATGTTGAGTGTCTCCACAAGCCCCACAGCATAATCTTTTGTCCCCGCATTACCGACATAAGCCGGTCTGTGGCCAAGGATACCATCAAGAAGCAGATACCATTTGCTAGTTTTTCGGTCCGATCCACCCTTGTTGTTGTGGTCTTTAATTTTTTGTAGTCCTGCTTTAGTTTCTTGATTTTTTCACAGCACTGCTTTGCTGTGTGATAAATGCCCAATGCTGCTAGCTGAGCAGAAATACAGATGAAAATTCTCATGTTTCGCTTGGTTCCTTCAATATCGAGTTGAATTTCCTCCGTAGCATAAATGTTTAGAAGTGCTTGAACTTCGGCGTAAGTCCTTTTATTGCTGTTTTCCATTTTGTAGTCTACTGTAAACTGCTCTGTGAATAATAAACTGTTGTGTGTTTATCCAGCTTTTTAAAAATGGCAGGTTTTCACATGTGCGTTCGGCCAATCAACACACACTTACGTCACTGGTAGTTCCTATAGCGTGGGTTTAGACCCTACTCTGAAGTAGGAGCTAATTTGGTTCCTGAAAAAGGAGTTCCTAATTAATAATAAAAATTAATGCATTTAGCAGACGCTTTAAAGCGACTTACAGTGCATTCAGGCTATACATTTTTTTTTACCAGTATGTGTATTCCATGGGAATTGAACCCACGACCAACCTTTTACACTGCTAACGCAATGCTCTACCACTGAGCCACAGCATCCAGCCCCAGTGGAGCTGGATGAGTCAGAGAAAACCAGAGGGGACAGTGCGAAGTCTCTTGAGTAGCAAACAGATCCCCTTGTCCTCTGTAAAACTTTCTCCATATCTGCTCCACCACTTCTGGGTGGAGTCTCCATTCCCCGGGCCTCAGCCCCTGCCTCGACAGGATTTCTGCTTCCCGATTGAGGTGCCCTGGGATATAAACTACCCTCAGTGAGAGCAGCTTCCCCTGGGCCCACAGAAGGATCTGGCGCACCAGCCTGCAAAGGGGGTGCGAATGCAGACCCCCCCCTGCCGATTTATATAGGAGACCACCGATGTGTTGTTTGTGCAAACTAGCACATGATGGCCTCTCAGATCTGGGAGAAAATGTTTCAACGCTAGAAACACAGCCAGAATTTCCAGGCAATTTATGTGCCACATGAGATGGGGACCCTACCACAGACCTTGGGCGGAATGGCCACTCATGACCGCCCCCCCAGCCTGTGAGGGAGGCGTCCGTTGTTAGCGTTACACGCCGACAAGGAGCCCCCAACACGGGGCCTTGTGACAGGAACCAAGGTTTCTTCCACATGTCTAAGGCCTGTAAGCCTAGCCGCATGACTTTGATCATGCGAAATGGGTTGCCCCTCGGGGAAAACCCTTTGGTCTTGAGCTACCACTGCAAGGGTCTCATGTAAAGCAGGCCAAAAGGTATCACGTTGGACGCAGCTGCCATCAGACCCAACAGTCTCTGAAACTGTATGACAGTGAGTGACTGGCCTTCTCTTACTCTCTTGATTGCCGTGAGGATCGACTCGATCCGAGCTGGAGACAAACGTGCCTGCATCGTGGTCGAATCCCACACTACGCCTAGATAAGTGGTCCTCTGTACTGGAGAAAGCACACTTTTCTTTGCATTTAGTCTTAACCCCAACTGTTTCATGTGGGCGAGAACGACATCTCGATGTCGAACCGCTATCTGCTCCGATTTAGCTAGTCAACCAATCATCGATGTAATTGAGTATGCGGAAGCCCTGGAGTCTCAGTGGAGCCAGAGCAGCATCCATACATTTGGTAAACCTGTGGGGTGAGAGTGCAAGGCCGAACGGAAGAACTCGATATTGGTACGCTTTGCCCCCGAAAGCAAACCTCAGGAACTTCCTGTGTTGAGGAAGGATGGATATATGGAAATATGCGTCCTTCAGATCTATCAACACAAACCAGTCCTCTGACCTGATCTGAGACACGACTTGATTGAGTGTGAGCATTTTGAACTTGAGTCGCATGACTGAGCGGTTCAAACCTCAGGAACTTCCTGTGTTGAGGAAGGATGGATATATGGAAATATGCGTCCTTCAGATCTATCAACACAAACCAGTCCTCTGACCTGATCTGAGACACGACTTGATTGAGTGTGAGCATTTTGAACTTGAGTCGCATGACTGAGCGGTTCAACAGACGCAGATCTAAAATCGGACGCAACCCCCCATCCTTCTTTGGAACGATGAAATACCAGCGGTAAAACCCTGACTCCCTGTCATGAGGCGGGACCACCTTGATGGCCTCCTTCCTCAAAAGAGTGTCCACTTCTCGTTCCATAACCAGAGCCTGCTCAGGGCCCACCAGAGTGGGAAACACCACGTTGAATAGAGGCGGGCAAGATCCGAACAGTGCGTAGGACCCATTGTGACACATTTTGCAGAAGCTTCCACGCTGCCAGACACATAGAGTGCTTACTGAACAACAGAAGCTGCCGCTGTCTCCACCGCATGTGGTTTTATACTTCCTGGTCCCTACGTCATTTCCGCCGGTGAGGTCACCCGGGATTCCCTCGGAAAGATTACACACATGTTTCAGAGCGTGGGAACACAAGGGCATTCCCAAAGCATTTTGCGATGCAGCTCGAGTTCCTGAAGGGGAACATCATTGAGGCTTGAGGTGATGAAATGTTTTTATAAAAAGTTCTTCTAATGTGATGGTTTAACAAAGATAGAACATTTTATCCAAAATATTTTTAGGATGTTTTGAGGATGTTGTTGAAGTAACAGATTATACAATGTTGTCAATAAAACATTGGCACAATGTTTCAAGATAACACATAAAGAACATTCTCTCAGCCACATTAGCAGAACATTATAAGAACATTATTGATGCCTGAGGTGATTAAATGTTTTGCTTAAAACGTTCTTGTAATGTGATGATTTAACAAAGTCAGAACATTTCCCCGGAAACATTTTTAGGATGTTTTGAAGATGTTGTAGAGGTAACAGATTATACAATGTTGTCAATAAAACATTGACACAATGTTTCAAGATAACACACAAAGAACATTCTCTCAGCCACATTAGAAGAACATTATAAGAACATCATTGAGGCCTGGGGTAATTAAATGTTTTGTATAAAACGTTCTTGTGATGGTTTAACAAAGATAGAACATTTTACTTTCAATATTTTAAAGATGTTTTGAGAATGTTGTTGAGGTAACATTATACAATGTTCTCAAAAACCCATTGGCACAGTGTTTCAAGATAACAAAGGAAGAACATTCTCTCAGCCACATTAGGAGAACGTTATAAGAACATCATTGAGGCTTGAGGTGATGAAATGTTTTGTATAAAACGTTCTTATAATGTGACGGTTTAACAAAGAAAGAACATGTCACCTGAAACATTTTGAGGATGTTGTTGAGGTAACAGATTATAAAATGTTCTCAAAAACACATTGGCACAATGTTTCAAGATTACAAAGGAAGAACATTCTCTCAGCCACATTAGGAGAACGTTGTAAGAACATCATTGAAGCCTGAGGTGATTAAGTACTTTGTATAAAACGTTCTTGTAATGTGACGGTTTAACAAAGATATAACATTTTACTTTCAGTATTTTAAAGATGTTTTGAGGATGTTGTTGAGGTAACAGATTATACAATGTTCTCAATAAAACATTGGCACAATGTTTCAAGATAACAAATGAAGAACATTCTCTCAGCCACATTAGGAGAACATTATAAGAACATCATTGAGGCCTGAGGCGATTAAATGTTTTGTTTAAAATGTTCTTCTAATGTGACAAAGATAGAACATTTCCCCTGAAACATTTTTAGGATGTTTTGAGGATGTTGTAGAGGTAACAGATTATTCAATGTTGTCAATAAAACGTTGGCACAATGTTTCAAGATAACAAATGAAGAACATTCTCTCAGCCACATTAGCAGAACATTATAAGAACATCATTGAGGCCTGAGGTGATGGAATGTTTTGTATACAACATTCTTCTAATGTGATGGTTTAACAAAGATATAACTTTTTACCTGCAATATTTTGAGGATGTTGTTGTGGTAATAATTATACAATGTTGTCAATAACACATTGGCACAATGTTTCAAGAAACAATGTTTTCTAACAATAACTGACTGATTGAAAGGAGGGAAGAAGCGCTTCCAATCATTGTGTTCTTGTTAGCAATGGTTACCTCCAAAGAAACACGTGCAGCCATCATCGCTTTGCATCAAAATGGCCTCACATGCAAAGAAATTGCTACAAAGAATATTGCACCTGAAAGAACAATTTACCGGATCATCAAGAACTTCAAGGAGAGAGGTTTGACTGCAGTGAAGAAGTCTTCAGGATGTCCCAGAGTATCCAGCAAGTGCCAGGACCGTCTCCTCCTGAGAAGTCAGCTACGGAATCGTGTCACCGTAAGTGCAGAGCTTGCTCAGGAATGGCAGCAGGTTGGTGTGAAAGCATCTGCACGCACAGTGAGGCCAAGACTTCTGGACAATGGCCTAGAGTCAAGAAGGGCAGCAAAGAAGCCACTTCTCAAAAAAATTTCAAGGACAGACTGAAATTCTGCAGGAAATACAAGGATTGGACAGCAGAAGACTGGTGCAAAGTTATTTTATCTGATGTAGCTCCCTTCCGACTGTTTGGTACATCTGGAAATCAATAGTTCGGAGAAGTTTTTTTGCCAATAAAAGCCTTTAAAACTTCTGATATGCTTATCACTGTTTTTCAGTATACCATAGAAACGTGGAAAAATAATCTACAAATCAGTGGCGGCTCCTGCCAGTTCTCTCAGGGGGGGCACGTGTTTGCATGATTAATGAAAGATAGGTCACCCATTCAATTGATAAATTAACGGCTAGTTAAAGATGTAAAGGAGTTTCCTTTTAACTACTATAGTATTAATTAAAAATAAACTGACTCTAACAATCAATCTCTTGCTCTCCTTATGTTTCTATATGCGTGTTAACACAATTCAGCAGCAAATGAAGACTGAAGC
>NW_015506407.1:31180-45361 GCF_001515645.1 Sinocyclocheilus grahami
ATCACATTACTCACTTATATTACATTGCTCCCTTACATTACTCACTTACTTACATCACATTACTCACTTATATTACATTGCTCCCTTACATTACACTGCTTACTTGCATCACATTGCTCACTTGTATTACATTACACCTGTAGTTGCCCATGCGATGTCCGTCACGCTCTCGGGATGGAACAAAATGCAGGGGTAGCAGAATAAAGCGTTAGCTACTTCGCAGCCCGCTAGCCAATTTTTCTGCTCATACCACGTCCTCGAAAATCCCCATTTATATGACTTCCCGCCCTTTGTTGATACATGTTTGATGTTTAAATTTGGTCTTGGTGGTCCTAATTCTTTAATTGCCAATTTATCCTTATTGCTACAATGACTGAATGGTATTTCTTTCAATGACACGATAGAATTCATCTGCGCTGAGGTACCGTTCTCCAAGATGTCGATCAAGTTCAACTGACAACTGAATTTGAGTTGGCGTAGCTGTCCCCGTCTCTCTTTGTTTTGTTTCTTTTTTTTCTTTTTTCACATTTGATAAAGATATTAAAGTAGTTTTAAATTTTTTTCTTGTTGTTAAAATTCAAAATAGTTTTTAAATATTATTGGATGTCACTGTTCCCACCAATCCTTGCACAAGTTAAGGTTACGCATGATGACGAAAGCACGTTAGTGCTAGCCCTCCCAGAACTCATAGAGATTGCATTGCAGTGCCTGCAGTTGGAAAAAAAAGATCTTTGTATGGAAGTCTATGAGAGCACTCAGGGCAATTCTCAGTCTGACAGAAATCGCCCAAAAAGGGGCGGTACAACACAAAACGCGACTCGGCGCTGATTGGACTATTTAGAGGCAGAAGTCACTTGCCTCAAGTCACTTTTTAACCTATCTGTTTATATCACCTTTAAATAATTAATCTTATATTTCATAACACTTCACAGCTTGTGGTTCTTATTAAGTGTTGGTCATGTTTCAGCCTTCCTTACCTTAGCAAAGGTAAGGAGAACCTGACATCTTTTATAGGTTACTTTCACATGTAAAAAAAAAAATTCTAAATCAAGTGGTTTCAACTAATTATTTAGTAACTAGTTGCGCAGACTTATGTTTACTCAATTTCCCTCTTCAAAGTGTTACTTGAATTGATATTTTAGTTGACCCAAACTTGATTCCAACTTAGAAAAAATATGTTTGCTCAACTAGTTTTATATTTCGTTCAACTAAAATGTTTTAATCAGGATTATTTGGGAATCATAACTAGAAATTGCTATGTAATTAATTACATTAATTATTAATAATTGTACAAGGTCAACCAAATTATTAACCAGTGTCTATCAATCACACACACACAAAAACACAAATGAAAACATATTATACTTTATTTCATCATCTGCATTTATACCATTTTCATGCAAACATACAGTACATGGCTAAAGTGCAACTTACATACATTTTGCAATACAACTGCAAAATTAATTTTAAACATTTAATGAACAAAAAGCTAAAGAGCCCTTGCAATTGTTGGTTCCATTTAAAACTGACAAGTTTTGCAAGTAAAACTCACACAAGTTTTGTAGATCAAGAGTAGTGCAGGTATGTCTTCAAATCCCCATTTCTGGTTCCCTCCAATATAATTCTATGGGGTTTTATAGTAAGGTTTTTCAATTTATGAGTAGAATAATGCCTGTGGTAAACAAACATAACTTGCAGATACTTTGAAAAATTTTTTTTTTTTTTTTTTAAGTAACTAGATAATAACATATGGGGTGTGAGTGTGTGTAGTTTGCATTGTAGAACAAAAGGCCAAAGTTTTGTCAAATTATGTTTACCACAGGCTTTATTTTATTCAAATTGAGAAACCCCATTAAAAACCCCATAGGGAAATCTCAAAGAAACCAGCGGCGAATTAGTCTTCTGGGTTCTGACATCATTCCTGTACCACTCTACTGTCAAGAACTTTAGCAGGCTACAAATAAAACCCAGGACAGAAGGTCAGTGATTTATTATATATGAATTTAGTAAATGTACATGAAACATGTCTTTATATTTACAAATATTACTATAGCCAATTAGAGTGATTGTTCACAAAATCTTATTTGTCTCATTTTAATTTGTAAATAATTTGTGAACAATCACTATGATTGGCTGTAGTAATATGTGCAAATGTATATGTAGACATTTCATGGAAACTCCATATAATGCCATAAATTAGGATTTTTTAGTTCTGTAACACCTGGTTATTTTTGTTCTCACTCGTTTCTGAATTTCCATTACATTACTCTAAACATTTACTTGTATTTCCATGAACTGAGAATGAACTGAGAACAATAAAGCGCATTTTAAAATTACAACAGAAAAAAAAGAAAAGAAAAAAAGTACACCACACAAAAACTTCATTTGATATCATACAATCCATACGCAAGTAGGCCTACATTAAAAAGAAGAATGAAGAATCATGTTGGGTAGTAACAAAAAGGTGTCAGTTTTTAAAGTTTAAAAACAACAACAACAACAACAACATATGTGATGTAGGAAAACCCACCAACATGGTTTAATTTTGTTTTGATACCACCAGTAGTGGACGAAGTACACAAATCAAGTATTTGAGTAAAAGTACAGATACATATAAAAGTACTCCTTTTTCATTTTTACTCGAGTGAAAGTACAAAAGTGCTTGATTTTTTATGTACTTAAGTTAAAAAGTACTGATAGATAGATTTATTTTGCAATTTTATATAGGCTACTTAATTTAATTTTATATTAGCACATTTTTTATAATCCTACTGCTCAAAATACCTGGGATTTTCCCAAAATAACCACTATATGGAGTCAAGATATATTTTTGTTGTTGATATGGACTACGTTGACAGGAATGATGTAGTAATGTTCACTGTGACGCTTACATTGCTATGTACTTGAGGGAAAACAGATTTGACCATCTGAATTTCACCAGTAAGAATTTTTTTTTTAAAGCTTGTTGTTTTGCAGAACATCACAGTTATATATGACATTAGAATAAGGCCTGAAGTTAGGAGGAAGTTATTTTAAGGAAAATATAATTATATTTTCATAATAATTTTTTTCTTCTTAAACCTTGTTTGTGGTGTAAAAACACCCCTGGCCAAATGCCCCCAGATGGCATCACTTCCCACTTTGATAATTACTGTAGTTACCATGTTCACAGATTCATATTGATTACAGAAAGCACGAAGATGTATGCAAACATGGTGCAGCAAAAGGTGAGCTAGTTACATACCATAATAAGTGAATAAACAGGTAGGCTAAGGTTATATTCAGTTGTACGGAGCCCCGATCATGACATGCAGACAAAATCACGGCCACGAATTTAGAATAAGCTAGTTCTCTTTTATGCTAGGACTACATTATGGCCACAAATTAAGAATTATTTTTTTCGTTTAGTCTAAATTATGGCCACGAATTAAGTATTCATTCTCTTGTTTAGGTTTAGCTGCCACGAATTCATTCGTTCGTTAATTCATTCATTCCCTATAGTAGGCCTAAATCGTGGAACGAATTATTATATTTCGTAATTACTTATTAAAATCATTATTGCTTAAACTTAATAAATAATAATAAATTTTAAAAATAATAAAACCTGCTGACGTTGTAGAAACGAATTGTTAATTCAAATTATATTCGGAGCTCCGTAGTTATTAAATAATCTCAGTTAAACTGTAGACCAAGCTAACACACAGCTGTATATAGGCCTAAATACAGACCTACAGAGTACAGAATATATTAGCCTACACCACTTAGGCGTATTAAAATATTATTAAAAAAAAAAACTGACCTGAAACAATAGGTAGTCCTTCAGAATGTAGGCTAGATATAGGCAGCAGAGTTATTTTATTTAATCAGTGTTATTTTAAGTTTTTTTTTTTTTTTTACCTAAAACATAGAGAAACTGATGTTGATGTGTCTGCATTCAAACATTTCAGTGGGCTTAAATAGATCACCCTTTACAGCAGATTTAGTTCACAAACAACTGACAGTTTTGACCTAAATATGATTTTCAGTTACAATACTTAATCCTAGAATTCTACATATCAGACGCACGCACGCTCACAAGATCTCCCGGTTCTTACTTGTGAATTCAGTTCACTGGAGACTCACACGAAACGGTTCATTTGAATCAGTGAGTTGTCGACTCAAGAACAGCTGCAGTCGGATCACTCTAATTCGTGAATGAATCGTTTGGTGCGATTTGCGAACCGCTTTAAAAGGTTAATTGAAAAGAATCAGTTCGTTCATGAATCAGACGGAGCGCTTGCTTGGGCAGTTAGAGCGACTGAGTGGAGCGCACGTCCATAGAGCGGAAAACGTAGCGGAGCGTCACACCGCTCACATGCTCTGGTGGGAACGGAGCGAGGCCGGTGGAGTAATTGATAATGAGCGACACCTGCACCACTCACCGGTCTCGAGTCTCACGGAGGAGCTCCGGAAGGATAAAAAGGAGGAGTGACGACAGTGAAAGACGAGAGAGGACCAGGCCTGGAGTTTATTTTGTGTTTTGGTTTCGTTTGTGCGCGACAGTCGTCCACGAGGGGCTGTCGCACTATTTTGGTGTTTGTTTATTTGATTCAAGTTTGTGGAAGCGTGTCGGAGCACGTGATATATTATAAGGAGTAACAAAATGTTTTATGAAATGTAGTTGTGAGACGAGGGTGCGGGGCCGAGAGCCGTGGGAACCAGAGCATGCTGTCGCACTATTTTGGTGTTTGTTTATTTGATTCAAGTTTGTGGAAGCGTTCGCCGGTTCCCGCCTCCTTCTTCCCGACCTACAAACTTTGTTACAGAAGTGAAGTAAAAAGTACGATCTTATGCTTTGGAATGTAGTGAAGTAAAAGTAAAAGTTACTGAAAATAAAACAACTCCAGTAAAGTACAGATACTTGAAAAATGTACTTAAGTACAGTAACGAAGTAAAGCTACTCCGTTACTTTCCACTACTGGATACCACAGGAAAGCTGGGTTTAAGTCCTTTCCAAATCTTTTTGTTTTTATTTAGTTCATAGCTTGTCTGCAACAAAAGTTATGGCTGATTGCTATGATTTTTAGGAACGGAATTGAGAAAAACAGGTTTAAAGAGAGGCAATGAAAAACAGTCAAGTATCACAAGTGACTTTTACTTTACTGTAGCAAAAGACTTATTTTAGTCACTACATGTTTTCCATTGTTTATCATGGGCATAGTCTCTGAACTTTTGATCACTCCTTGCATGTTTAGATAGTACGACTAGTTTACCTTGTAGCTTAGATTTAGAATAGCTAGCACAGCACAACTTGCATGACTAGACTACTGTCATCACTTTTGATCACTCCTTGTATGTTTAGATAGTACGACTAGTTTACCTTGTAGCTTAAATCTAAGCTACAAGGTAAACTAGTCGTACTATCTAAACATACAAGGAGTGATCAAAAGGACCAGGATAGAATAGCTAGCACAGCACAACTTGCATGACTAGACTACTGTCATCGGACTCCTCCTCTTCAGTAAGTTCTTCATCATCCGATCCTTCATCTCTGGATGTGAAACATTCCATTATAACATAGTTTAGGGCACTGACATAAACAGGATTGAGCATATTGAGTTGAGCGAGATCATTTAAGTGAGCAGATACTTCAGACAACGTTGTTCTTTTATGCTCTGCCATCTCACAATATATATGAAAAAAAATAACTTTGCGTGCTGTAGTTTACACAGGACTGGCGGGAAATGTGCATTGATACACCTTTGTTATATACACTGAACAAAATTATAAATGCAACACTTTTGTTTTTGCCCCCATTTTTCATGAGCTGAGCTCAGACTTTTTCTATGTACACAAAAGGCCTATTTCTCTCAAATATTGTTCACAAATCTGTCTAAATCTGTGTTAGTGAGCACTTCTCCTTTGCCGAGATAATTCATCCACCTCACAGGTGTGGCATATCAAGATGCTGATTAGACAGCATGATTATTGCACAAGTGTGCCTTAGGCTGGCCACAGTAAAAGGGCACTCTAAAATGTGCAGTTTTACTGTATTGTGGGGTCCGGGGGGGTTCCGATCTGCTTATGGTAGAGAAATGAACATTCAATTCACGGGCAACAGCTCTGGTGGACATTCCTGCAGTCAGCATGCCAATTGCACGCTCCCTCAAAACTTTTGACATCTGTGACATTGTGCTGTGTGATAAAACTGCACATTTTAGAGTGGCCTTTTATTGTGGCAATGGCAATGGCATGTACCTGTGCAATAATCATGCTGTCTAATCAGCATCTTGATATGCCACACCTGAGGTGGATGGATTATCTCGGCAAAGGAGTAGTGCTCACTAATACAGATTTAGATCGATTTGTGAACAATATTTGAGAGAAATAGGCCTTTTATGTACATAGAAAAAGTCTTAGATCTTTGAGTTCAGCTCATGAAAAATGGGGGCAAAAACAAAAGTGTTGCGTTTATTTTGTTCAGTGAATGTTACGTGGTTTATTTTGATAGGTGAGCTGTCTTTGTAGTGTTAAGGGAAAGCACCTCCACAACGCATGTTCTTAACCCCTGTCACCCCCCATTTTCAGCATGGAGATACAAATGACATACCCAAAATAAAAAGGTTGCTGCTCATCAGTCTTTCTGACTAGATACATAATCAACATATGTTCACAAAGCTGACACTTCACAATTTACTGTTCAAGAATCAGAATTACCCAGACTATTATGATAATAGAGATAAATAAGCTCAAACATAAAAACAAAAATAAAAATATTTAAAAAATATATTTTTTAATGTATAAAAAATATGTTGCTGTGGTATATGCTTTTAGAAACACAATGAAGCTAAAGCCACAAGTCTACTAATGCTTCATTTCAAATTTCAGGACATAATCTCTAAAACTGTGAATTTTATGAAACATTTTTAAGACCATGTCATGTGTGTTTTTAGAGACGGCTAATAAAATTGATTTATGACCCCTGTAAGCTCTCCTGCGTGCTGTCACAAACTTCCCTATTCATGATTCTATTGTTCTCCCTCAACAAACCTTTCACACCTCCGCCAGTACGAGACATTATCCTCATTATTCCTTTATCATTATTCTTTTGTTTTTATTCAGCCATTATTAGCCTTCATTCTGGCATTACAAGGTTTACCAAGCCAATAAATAACTTATCACTGCATCTAAACCAACAACATGCCTGTTCGATCCTGTGCCCACTAAATTACTGAAGGAGTTGTTACCTGTAGCAGAAGAACCGCTTCTCAATATTATTAACTCGTCGTTGTCTTTAGGTCACGTCCCAAAACCATTCAAGCTTGCGGTTATTAAGCCTCTTATAAAGAAACCACAACTAGATCCTAGTGAACTGGCAAATTACAGACCCATCTCAAATCTTCCTTTTATGTCTAAAATTTTTGAAAATGTTGTGTCTGCTCAATTGTGCTCCTTCCTGCAAAAAATTATCTCTATGAAGAATTTCAGTCAGGTTTCATGCCCCACCATAGCACAGAAACTGCACTTGTTAAAATTACAAATAGCTTCTTGCGTCAGACCATTTCATTGCTAGTTTTACTTGATCTTAGTGCTGCGTTTGACACTATAGATCATGACATACTCATAGATCGATTACAAAACTATACAGGTATTCAAGGGCAGGCTTTAAGATGGTTTAGATCCTACCTGTCCGATCGCTACCACTTTGTTCATTTAAATGGGGAGTCACCTCAATTATCACCAGTAAAATATGGAGTGCCACAAGGATCTGTCCTAGGTCCTCTGTTATTTTCAATATACATGTTGCCCCTTGGTAACATTATCAGGAAATATGGGATTAGTTTCTACTGTTATGCTGATGGTACTCAACTATATGTCTCAACAAGACCAGATGAAACTTCTAAATTGTCTAAGCTAACAGAGTGTGTTAAAAATTTAAAAGATTGGATGACCAATAACTTTCTCTTATTAAATATATTTGTACATTGTATTTAAACATGGTTTTATAGCAAGACTTCTAAGGGGTAATTCATAAAATCAAAGAAATATCTAGAAAAATAATTCCACCTTTTTTTCTTAGCAGTCCATTTCTCAATATAATAACATATTTGTAGTTTACAGTTAAAACAGTGCAAATAAACATTAATTAACCGTTAATGCTTTTGACAGTAATTTACTGTTAATGTAGAAAATAACAGCTTTATGCTGTATTTCCAAAAACAGTAACAAACTGTAAATTTCAACAACAGCAAGGTACTGTTAATTTAACAGTAACTTGCTGGCAACCGTGCTGCCAGTTACTTACTGTTTTTTAACGGGACAATTTTTAACAGTGTACATTTCTGCCATATGTACATTAACTGACAGTCACTGATAAGCTACTACTAAATATATTGTAGAAACTAAATTTTCTGTAAAGTTGCTTTCAAGTTTATTTGTATAGCTCTTTTCACAATACAAATTGTTGCAATTGAATTGAATTGAAAAAGTTGTATAATATGTCTGAGGGAAATTGGAGCTATTCAGTTAAGGGGACGCAGTATTTTCCCTTGTTTAATTCATAAATTCATAAAACAATATATATATGTATATATATATATATATATATATTCATGCTGTCCACTAAGGCATAGGACACACACAGGCTTTCCTCCTCACCAACGACATTAAACACCGTGTCTACACCGGACGCGAGCGGCAAAATACCATTATAATCAGTGACGCTGTGTACACTGGATGCGGCGCGACCATAGACTGTATAGGGCGCGGCACGAAAAACCCCGACATTAAACTGATGCCTTGTTCTATTTATGACGTACTGACACAAAGTTAAAATGATTTGCAACGGTCTTGATTTGCTTTGTCGCATCCAGTGTAGAGCTGTTGGGCGCGACGCACAACTGTAGCGTCCGGTATAGACACGGTGAGTGAAGCCGAGAGCAAAATATGCCTCGTCATATTTTCTGCATTTAGCTTTTAAATGACCAGCACCTGCCTGGGTCTGTGCGACTTCATCTATGGCTTTTCTCTTCCCTTTCACAAACCGATCCATCTCCCATTCTAAGTTACGTCCTTTGGCTGTTTTATTTCTTTTCTTTATCTGCTGATGGCCCGTACTCGATTTGAAGCAGCGCTGCTTAGACCGATGGGTGTGACATCAAAGTACTGCGAGAGCTATAAGAGAGCACGGACGTCTCCTTATGCTTTCTCTCGCCGTACTTTGAAGTCTCCACCGATTGATCTTCAAGTCGAACACACCTCTTTACTCTCGTGTGTCATGTGACCGAGTGTAATCGCAGCCTCTGCGATTGAAAAATCGTGTTTTTTCATATCGCGATATTATCGCAAGTGCAATTAATCGTTCAGCCCTAACACCAACACCAACAACAAATATTAGTAAAATAAATTAAATAGCTTAATAAAAATAATTAGGCAACAATATATATTATTAATAACATTAATTATACTATTATTCATGTATTTTAATAATATCAAATTATTATTATTATTAATATTAATCGTTATTTTTAAATTTTTTATTATTATTACTACTACTATGGACCCTTTTCACAAGACTGTGATGACACGTTTAACGGTCATCAGCATCTTAAATCCTCAAATGTTTTTCATATTTGTCTTTTTTTTTAAATGTATCTACATTTATAATACTATTCTTTGTATTATATCACCTTTGCATCAAATTACAAAAAAACAGTTAACTCTAATGTGAGGGTGTTTCTAATGAGACGGTAAATTTGACATTGTTCTCTCCTCTGACAGCCGTTATCAGTCTCTCTCAATTTTTTTGAGAAAATGAGAATGCAAAAAATATATTTGTGGTCCTTTTCCATTCACTGCTATTCAAGTTAACCCAACTATGACAACTTCCGCTGCTGAGAAACCCGGAAATGTGCACAATTTGAATAGAGGATGTAGAGACATGTGCGCATGCGCGTGTGTTCTCCAATTAAAAGAAGCGCATTAATTTAAATTAAACTGCCTGGAACTATAACCGTTTGGACGCACATACCAGCCAATCAGAATCTGTTGGGTTAACTGATATAATCAAAAGAGCAGAGCAAAGACGTCATTTACAAGGCTTCCGGTTTCAAAAAGGGTAAGGTAATGATAAATCAAAGCAATGTAAAATAATATAGACATTGTTTAATTAGTATTAGTATTAATATTAGTATTAATGAGTACTTGCTTTGTTCAACGTTTTAATGTTATCAGTGTCCTTCAGTATTATCAATTACCTGAAGTGGACGCAAAGTTAGCCAAGGAAAAGGTAATTTAAAAGGCAATTTTATGTTTACTTACTGTACACAGTGGTGAGAGGGTGACTGAGGGTGTTTTCATTTTGATTAGAGACAGGGCAAGTAGTTTTGGGGATGTGTTTTACTAACCTTTCTTGTACATACAAAATGAAGGCAAAAACAGGCCTAATTGTTGGAAATTATACTGCCTTTTGGAAATTTTACGACACCTTTATCTAAGACATGATAAAGGTGACAGAGGTGTTATAAATTCAATATAAAGTTACCAAAAAATAAAAACAGAATTCCCGCTGCGTGTTTTAAGTTCACTTCTTATACTTCTTCTCAGTATAGCCCTATGTGACTGACAATAGGACCATAAAATACACCAAAAAACAACATAAATTCACAAAAGTGATCTTTTTTTTTCTTGCGCTGTAATCCAAATCTTTATAATCAATACGAATGTGAGGAACAGATCCAACTTCAGGTAGCGATCGCTAACATCCTGCATAAATGATAAATTAAAAAACTGGCGCCTAAACACTCAATGCAACACCTTTTCCCCGCCATCACAGAGTGATAAAGTTAAATTCTGCTTTCTGCCTCTACACTAACGTTATACCGCGACAGAGTAAAGCATCTTCATTTGGATTTTCATAGTTTTGCAGTTAATACATTTTCATGATTATATTACTCTTCTGTACCTATTTTTTATATACATTTTATGTGGTTAGGTGTAGGTTCAGAAGTAGAAGTGGGATTAGCCACACACACACACACACACACACACACACACACACACACATATATATATATATATATATATATATATATATATATACAAGTATATGTTAGTTTTATGGTCTTCTTAATATTTAATAAGCGTCTCTCCAAAGGTACAAAATTGTATATTTTTGATATACAAAAATATAAACACTGCTATAGCCATAGAACACTGCTATATCACGTTCATAATCGCAGATGAGTCACATTCGATTATGAACACGATATTGCGTAGCTTGTCCGTGTAAGTGTTTTTATTAATGCCATTAATGTTTTTGTTAATACAGCGTATAGCACTAGTCAACTAAATTAAAGTAATATGGCAAAGATGAATGCACCTTTGGAAGTTAGAAGGAACTTGGAAGGTAGAAGAGATTTCTTCTTCAATGGATAATAATGAATATACTGTGGGGGTGTTCCTAGATTTAAAAAAAGCATTTGACACTATTGATTATGGTTTATTAATGATGAAACTGGAGAGATATGGTATAAGAGGAAAATCCTTTGCTTGGATAAAAAGTTACCTCGATGACAGATATCAATTTGTACAAATAAATAATGTTAAATCAGATGTAATGAAAGTTACTTGTGGTGTTCCGCAAGGTTCGGTGTTAGGCCCCAAATTGTTTGTACTGTACATAAATTATATTTGTAAAGTGTCTAAAGTATTAAAAATGGTTTTGTTTGCTGATGATACAAATTTATATTGTTCAGGGAAAAACTTGGAACAGCTTCTGAATACAGTGGAAATCGAACTTATGATTTAAAAAATGGTTTGATGATAATAGATTTTCTCTGAACTTAAGTAAAACTAAGTTTATAATATTTAGTAATCGACAAAGTAACAACAAAATTAAATTAAGGATTAACAATGAGGAAATAGAAAGAGTGTATGAAAATACATTTTTGGGTGTTATAATTGATCATAAATTATGTTGGAAGCCACATATTAACCATGTAAAAACAAAAATGTCCAAATCCATTGCAATATTAAATAGAATAAAACATTTTGAATGAAAAAATGTATATACTGTATATTGTATTGTGCACTCATAGTTCCATACGTTACTTATTGTGTGGAGGTGTGGGGTCATACTTATAAAACCTATATAAATTCAATATATATGTTACAAAAGAAAGCAATTAGGATTGTTAAAAGGGTTGATTATTACGTATGGAAGCACATAGGTAGCGAAATTCAATTTAAAATGCAATATGCAAAATGGCAATGTATTTCTGTATTTAAATTTACATTTTCCATTACCCATACGTGCAAAGTTTGTTGCAAAAGGAAAATTAAAATTAAGTTATATAATTTACATTTGCCATTTCCAACAGTAGTCCTAATATGTAAATTGCATGTGTAGGATATCAGACCGAATCAGACAATGTAAGATTTGATAAAGAACAGTGTAACCCACACGTTTAACTATCATGTTTTAATCACGTATTGTGTATGTCTTTTTAATAACTATTGAATAGCTTAAGGCTCGTCTTCATGTTTGAAAGAGAAGTATCTTGTGTTTTGTGCTTACAAGTTAATGTCTTAAACTGCCGATCTTGTTACTGTGCTATTTAATAGTGTTTTCACTATATTTTGGATATAAATATCCATTGCAGAGTTGATGTTATACGGCTCGTTCAATGACTCGCTGGCCATCTCAGTGATCAGCTGTAAAACAGTGATTCTGTCCAAATTCCCTTTAAAATCTTAAATGATTCCCTTTGAGCTAAATTGACCTGTTTCCCTTACACATGCAAATTTGAACGCTTTATAAGTTGCGAAATGATAATGTATAACACAAATTGATTTGATATGTGAAACATGTTCAAGCAGAAAGGGTAGCAAAATGATCATTTAAATGCTATTTGTCCTAAATGCATTTAGACTAATAGTTAGAACACTTAGGATTGCATTTTCATCATGACGCCGTGGGATATTTGTAGCAAAATTCAATTTGAAAATGCATTCCGAGCTGACCATGCCCACCCTCCGTCAATCATTGCTTCAAGGCAGGGACTGGCGGAAGCGTGTTACGTTTGGATCGTTTGAAACATGGCGGCCGGAGATCTGATAAGATCGTTGAATTCACTGGCAGATTAAGTGGAGCGTGAACAGAGAAATATATGAAGCGTATTCCATGCTAAAATCAAACATTCGAGCGACTGACCGATCGAACGTCTATCTGAACGTTTTGAGCTTTGAGCGTCTTATACTGTGGGTGACCCACGTGACGCCAGCGTCTTGAAATTAGCTGGTGTTTAAACATTTAAGGAGCCAAGCTGCTGTGTAAAGACTATAAATGAACATTAAAAGCATTACAATAATTATATTTCATACCTAAAATAATACTCAACCATTTCCTGCATCCTGCTGTACTTCCCTGAATAAGTCTTTAAAGGTGTTGTAGGCTAATAAGTCGTTCTGAGTAATAAATTGAAAAAGCTCCCACCTGTATATGACTAAACAAAATAACATGTAGTGAGATCTGATAAGATCGTTGAATTCACTGGCAAATGAAGTGGAGCGTGAACAGAGAAATATATGAAGCGTATTCCATGCTAAAATCAAACATTCGAGCGACTGACCGATCGAACGTCTATCTGAACGTTTTGAGCTTTGAGCGTCTTATACTGTGGGTGACCCACGTGACGCCAGCGTCTTGAAATTAGCTGGTGTTTAAACATTTAAGGAGCCAAGCTGCTGTGTAAAGACTATAAATGAACATTAAAAGCATTACAATAATTATATTTCATACCTAAAATAATACTCAACCATTTCCTGCATCCTGCTGTACTTCCCTGAATAAGTCTTTAAAGGTGTTGTAGGCTAATAAGTCGTTCTGAGTAATAAATTGAAAAAGCTCCCACCTGTATATGACTAAACAAAATAACATGTAGTTTACTTGAGGTTCTGCTATAAATGTGTCTATTAGAAACATTAATTTAAATTAATGTATTATACAAAAAAACTGTTTGAAATTAATAAAACTTCCCGAGTTTTTGAACGGAAGTCCTGAATGACTGTTATTAAAGGTAATTTAATGAATTTTAATGATTTTCAATGCCCCGCAGAAACCCTGCCTTTGATGGAAAAGTAAATAAATAATTGTAATTATGTTTGCTTATGTTATAACACTTTTCAGTAACAATATTTCAT
>NW_015506407.1:45389-66691 GCF_001515645.1 Sinocyclocheilus grahami
AATCACTTAATTAACCCTCGCATTGAGTTCCTCAATGAGGTTAACATTTATATTAAATGCACCAGTTCAGCTAGGATCTGGAGGTACTTGCGTTGCGTTGCCTGTATGGGGGTTCCCTTTGTTGTGGTCCTTGCAGAACAGAGGGGTTTCCCGTGGTCGCTGACTGGCTGGAAGTTCAATCTTGGGAAGCCAGTGGTTGGGCGTTGGCTGACGACGTGGAGTTGTGGTCTGGTTAAAGGTTTAGACGGCACTCGAGGTCGGACTCGGAGACGCGGCGTTAGGCAAAACTTAACTCAGAAGACGAAACTCTCAACGGAAAATAAAAGAAACTAAAGTAAAGAAATAGAAGTAAAGTTTGACGAGACTAGATGGCGTTTCTCCTCATGGTTTTAGAGGAGCTGGCGTGTAAGCCAGAGCACGCTCAAAGAGCGCAAAAGGTGAAGACTGAAAAGCACGGCTAGAAAAAGGCAAAAAAGAGAGAGAGAGAAAAAAAGCGAAGATTTGATGGTGTCCTGAGTATTTAAACTGGGCTTTTGGACACATCCCAAATGGTGCTTTGACCAATTAGATATCGTCTTTGCTGGGGTGTTGTATATTTCTCCTCCCCATATTATATATAAATCAACGTGTCATCTCATCAGGCACATGGTCCGAGTTTTCAAACGTTTCAAGCAAGAATTTTCACACTCATACATACCGAACATAAATATAATCCTATAAACTATTCAATAGTTATTCAAAATACACACACAATAAATGATTAAGACCTGATAGTCACACATGTGGGTTACATACATAATATGGAGTTATGCATAGAAATGATTAGTTGCTCACAAGTCCTTTTAGTGTCATTTAGGTGCATGGAAAGGCAGTTTCTGTGCCATTCTGTGAATGTATGTGAATGTATCAAGACCAGAGATTAAAAGGTCTGTAAGGAATCTCAGTCTGGTCTTTGTCTCCTAGGTGGGGGAAGTCAATCCAAAGAGCTTGTGATCGTCACTGGTTTACATGATGGTCATGCTGTGCATCTCTGACCATCTAATCTTGATTACTTGCCCCCAAAGTTGACAATCTTCTTCCTGATTTCCTGTAATTATGTGCCCACTGGATGCAACAAATGCCTCGTTTGTAATGGGTTTTATTAGTGTTGTCTCATCGTGCCGGGACACGGCATCACAGTATGGTAAGGGGCGTAACATTTCCGTCACACGCTTGAGGCATTCGGCCAATCACAGCACACTGGATAGCTGGCCAATCAGCGTACACCTCGCTTTTCAGAACTATGAGCTTTGTAAAAATTGACGCGTTTCAGAAAGGCATAGAGGAGCAACAATAATGTACATTATGTGGAAAATAATGTGGTTTTTTAACCTTAAACCGCATAAACACATTGCATTACACCAAATACACAACATAATGTTATTTTTAGCAACATCATATGACCCCTTTAAGTACAACAAAAAATACCAGTCTAAAAATCTACTCAAGTAAAAGTAAAAAGTAGCTCATTTAAGATTTACTCAGAATAAAAATTAGTTTGTTACATTTTAACAGTGGGAGGGAGGCAAAAACGGCATAGGCCAAGGGTGTCATTACTCAGTTCCTGGAAGTACACAGCCCTGCACAGTTTAGATATAACCCTAATAAAAACACATCTGATCCAGCTAATCTAATCATTTAGGCTTATTTGTAAATGACATGGTATGTGTGTTGGAGCAGGGTTGGAACTAAACTCTGCAAGGCTGCGGCCCTCCAGGAACTGAGTTTGACACCCCCGGGATAGGCCTATAAATCTCAAACCAGTTGTTTTTAATTAATCAGTTATTTAGAATAATAAGACATTTGGGCTGTTACCAGGCAAATTAAATCAGTATCAACAAAATTCATCTTTGCAATGCAGAGAAAACATAGAAGCTTCATCTGAAGTGGCATTTAGATGTATTTACACTGTAACGAATCAGCTCATGAGGAAATATGAATAATTAACCATAACTAGTTATAATTAATTATTCATATTTTAGATCCGCTGTAGATATTTAGCTGACCTCTCAGGGTCAACTGTCTTGTCAATTCTAAGAACGTTAATTTCCTGGTTAAAGGAAATAACTTTCTTACTGTACAATTCTACAAAAGCTTGTAGCATAAATCTGCATGATTAAGTGACTCCAGTTACGAGCAAACAATGAACCACGTCAAGTGTGATACAAGTAAGGTTTTATTAACTACATAAACACTTAAACTAGTCTAACATACTACATAAACACATAAACTGGATAGATGGTGTAATTACTGATGATGGACAGGCCGTGTTAATTATCTGTGCGTGCTCCTCCCGAAATTTGTTAATAAAACATCACCTCACGAGTTCACACTTACATATAATGAACTGAGTAAAGGTTATGCATATTTGGCGTGCTGTCCGGGGAGAGGGCTCCGAACTCGGTAATCATTCTCGATCCCGGAGTACTCCCCCTGTCCGGGGACAAGGGTCCGAGTTCGGTTTTTTAGCCCAGACCCAGAGCGCTCCCCCAAAGATGCAATTAGGAGGGGACAGCAGCCAGAGAGGAGCGTTGATAACCCCCCAAAATTTGCAAAGCTTAAAATTGATGGGGTGCTGGACGTCGCTTGCAACGACGTTGCTCGTTGCTGATCAGTCCCAAGCCATGCCCCCATCACACGAACCCACTATTTGTCCAATTACCCACTAAAGTGCTCAATGACCCCCAGACCCCCGCTGACCACCCCCAAGCCAACTATTTTTCTGAATACCCACTATAGTGGGCAAATGTTCCGGTGACCTCCGCTGACCACTACCAAGACACACCCCATCCCACGAACCCACTATTTGTCCGATTACCCATTAAAGTGGGCAAATGCCCTGCTGACGACTGCCAAGCCACGCCCCCATCCCACAGACCCAATATTTCTCTGAATACCCACTAAAGTGGGCAAATGTCCACTAACCACCTAAAGTGTTCTTACACAATAAATTGCAAGTAGGGCAAGTGTCCATTTGCCATTTGATGAATGGGATCTTTAGAATAGGTTAATGGGATGGTTGTCCACTAACCACTTAAAGCGTTCCCATTCAATAAGTTGCAATTGGGATCTGTGTCCATTTGCAGTTTATTGAATGGGATCCCTATAGTAATTCAGTGGGATGATTGTCCACTTACCCTTTAAAGTCTTCCCATACAATAAATCATAAGTGGGACATGTGTCCATTTGCCATTTAATGAATGGGATCGCTATAACAGGTTAGTTGGATGATTGTCCACTAACCACTTATAGTGTTCCCATACAATAAATTACAAGTGGGACATGTGTTAATTTACCATTTAATGAATGGGATCACTCTAATAGATTATTTGAATGAGTGTCCACTTATCCCCTAAAGTGTTCCCATACAATAAATTGCAAGTTGGACATGTGTCCATTTGCCATTTAATGAATGGGATCGCTATAATAGGTTAGTGAGATGATTGTCCACTAACCACTTAATCAGAATCAGAATCAGAATGAGCTTTCTTGCCAGGTATGTTTACACATATGAGGAATTTGTTTTCGTGACAGAAGCTTCCACAGTGTAACAGAATGACAGTGACAGAACAAAAAACACAGAAAAAATTTAAATAAATAAAAAATAAAAAAAATAGAACAAGTAAATAAGCAATAAAAATATACAAATCGACAGTTGTATGTACAGTTATATTGTGTGCAAATCGAAATGTAGACTGAGTATGTGTGTTAGATAAATAAGTGTATGAGTGAATAAATAGTGTGTATTCCACAGTTATTGTCAAGTGTTCATGAGATGGATTGCCTGAGGGAAGAAACTGTTCCTGTGTCTGGCCGTTCTGGTGCTCAGTGCTCTGTAGCGTCGACCAGATGGCAATAGTTCAAAAAGGGAGTGTGCTGGATGTGAGGGGTCCAGAGTGATTTTGCCAGCCCTTTTGCTCATTATGGATGAGTACAGTTCTTGAAGAGAAGGGAGTGTTGTACCAATGATTCGCTCAGCAGTCCGGACTGCCCTCTGTAGTCTTCTGAGGTAAGATTTGGTAGCTGAGCTGAACCAGACAGTTATAGAAGTGCAGAGGAGAGATTCAATGATGTCGGAGTAGAACTGTTTCAGCAGTTCCTGTGACAGGTTGAACTTCCTCAGCTGGCGAAGGAAGTACAACCTCTGCTGGGCCTTTTTAACAAGGGAGTCTATGTGAGTGTCCCACTTCAGGTCCTGAGAGATAGTGGTGCCCAGGAACCTGAATGACTCCACTGCAGTCACAGTGCTGTCCATGATGGTGAGTGGAGGGAGAGCAGGGGGGTTCCTCCTGAAGTCCATGGTCATCTCCACTGTTTTGAGCTTGTTGAGCTTCAGGTTGTTGAGACTTCACCAGACAGCCAGCTCTTTAACCTCTTGTCTGTAAGCAGACTCGTCACCATCCTGAATGAGGCCGATGAGTGTGGTGTCGTCTGCAAACTTCAGGAGCTTGACAGAGGGGTCTTTAGATGTGCAGTCGTTGGTGTAGAGAGAGAAGAGCAGTGGGGAGAGAACACAACCCTGAGGAGGTCCAGTGCTGATTATACGGGTGCTGGATGTGAGTTTTCCCAGCCTCACTAGCTGCTGCCTGTCTGTCAGGAAGCTGTTGATCCACTGACAGACGGAGGTGGGCACGGAGAGCTGAGTTAGTTTGGACAGGAGGAGGTTTGGGATGATCGTGTTAAAAGCTGAGCTGAAGTCCACGAACAGGATCCTCACATAAGTCCCTGGTCTGTCTAGATGTTGCAGAACATAATGCAGTCCCATGTTGACTGCATCGTCCACAGACCTGTTTGCTCTGTAGGCAAACTGAAGAGGATCCAGCAAGGGTCCAGTGATGTCCTTCAGGTGGGCCAGCACCAGATTTTCAAATGACTTCATGACCACAGACATTAGATTTGCAGTGAACCATGGTTTGTCGTTGTTGTAGGTTAAATGAGTCATGGTAGGAATGCACATTTCTTCACAGAAACTGATATAAGATGTTACAGTCTCTGTGAGCTCGTCCAGATCGGTGGCAGCAGCTTCAAAAACACTCCAATTAATGAGGTCAAAACAATCTTTTAAATCCTGCTCTGCTTCATTAGTCCATCTTTTTACAGTCCTTAATACAGGTTTAGCTGATTTCAGTTTCTGCCCGTAGGTCGGTATAAGAGGAACCAAACAGTGATCAGAGAGCCCCAAAGCTGCCCGTGGGACAGAGTGATATGCATTCTTTATTGTGGTGTAACAGTGATCCAGTATAATACTGTCTCTGGTGGGACATGTGATGTGCTGTCTGTATTTTGACTGTTCACGGGAGAGATTGGCTTTATTAAAGTCCAGCTTAAAGCTTTCCCATACAATAAATTGCAATTGGGACATGTGTCAACTTGCCATTTAATGAATAGGACCACTATAGTGGTTTAGTGGGATGATTGTCCACTTACCCCTTAAAGTGTTCCCATTCAATAAATTGCAAGTGGAACATGTGTCCATTTGCCATTTAATGAATGGAATAGCTATAACAGGTTAGTGGGATGATTGTCCACTAACCACTTAGTGTTCCCATACAATAAATTACAAGTGGGACAAGTGTTCATTTCCCATTTAATGAATGTGAATCACTATAATATGTTAGTGGGATGATTGTCAACCAACCTATTAAACAGAACCCATACAACAAATTGCAAGTGGGATATATGAAGAGTTCAGATGCAAAAGTCTCTAAGTGCCGTTTGAAATTTTCTTCTAAAATGAGCATTTTTTTCAGGCTCCCATGTGTAGGTTCAGTAATTTCACTTTAATGGCAATACATAGTTTATTTTCTTTCCCATTAAAGTAAAATAACTGAACATAAACATATAGGAGTATGAGAAAATAATTATTTTAGCAGAAAATGTTGGATGGCACTTAGAGGCTTTTGCATCTGAACTCTTCATATGTCCATTTGCAATTTATTGAATGGGATAGCTATAATAGCTTTGTGGGATGAATGTCCACCAGCCTATTAATCCAATACCATTCAAAAAGTTGCAAGTGGGATCTGTGTCCATTTGCAATTTATTAAATGGGATTGCTATAATAGGTTAGTGGGATAATTGTCCACAATCCCATTGAATAAACTGCAAGTGGGATGTGTGTCCACATTCAATACATGGCAAGGAATTGGTATAATGGGTAAGGGGGGCGTGTCCATTTCCAACTTATTCAATGGGCCCCAGTTAGGAGGTTCATGGACAGTGGAATTTTGGCACCAAAGTGGGTGTTTCTGAATCGGGGGGGCCTTCTGAATGATGCTATATAGGTTTGATGGAAATAGTTCAAGATTAAAGGCCATAAATCATAGTGTCCATAAACATCCTAGCTGGTGCCCATTGAATAGGTTGGAAATGGGATGTGTCCATTTTATTCAATGGGCTCCAGATAATGTTTTTTTGGACACTTCAGTTCAAGATCCATTCATGATAAAACTTATTTTACTGCACTCTGCAGGTGAGTCTGAGTCTGTGGCACCCAGTTTTATCCAAAAATTACATTGTCCACGAAACCACTATTTCAGACAATGGAATAAATTGTGAGTGGGATCGCCATAGCTCAGCTCTGGAAGGCTCTAGAGCCATCAAACTTGCATTCCTGTCTTAGTCTCAATGCCCTCTATCAGAATCCAGGGTTGGAGAAACTTTTTTTTTCTGACCAAAAAAAACTATAAGGTGTACGTATCCTTGGAGTTTTTTCTGTCGAAAAAAAAAATTCTCCAATCTTCTTGAATTTCTGAGACTAAGACAGGAATGCAAGTTTGGAGGCTCTAGAGCCTTCCAGAGCGGAGATATGGAGATCCCACTAGCAATTTATTCAATTGACTGAAATAGTGGTTTCGTGGATAGTGGAAGTTTGGCACATTAAACTGGGTGCTATGGACTCAGGGGGACCTGCTGAGTGTAGTAAAATCTTTTTTTTTATCATGATTGGACTTTGATTTAAAAAGTCAAAATAAACACGATATGGTGCCTATGCAATAAGTTTGAATTGGGACAATATATAGTACGTAAGTGGACAATTATCCCAATTTCAATTTATTCAGTGGGATCAGTATGACAGATTAGTGGGATGATGCCCTTAAATAAATTGGAAGTAGGATGTGTCCATTTGCGAATTATTGAATGGGGATGATTGTCCACCAATCTATTTAACTGATCCCATTGAAGAAATTTCAAGATGGTTATGTGTCCATTTTCAATTTATTGAATGGGAATGTTATAATAGGTTAGTGGGATGATTGTGCGCTATCCTGTGAAATCAATCCCATTCAATAAATGAGAAACACCTATCCCACTTGCCAGTTATTGAATGAGATAAGCCACGAAGCTGGGCCTGTTAAATAAATTACAAATGGACACGTCCATTTATACTTGAACCATTCATTTTTCATGTTACTTTTATCGATTAAAAACCTCAACTGAACTCAAGAATAAAGTGAAAAGTTTTATTACAACATAATTTTTTATTAGAACATGATTGATGCAATATTTATTAAATATAAAATATTGAAAACACTGGTGGATCCGTAACCTGGAGGGGTGGGGCAACCAGCTGAGGTGGTGGGGCCACCACCTGGATGGGTGGGGCAACCAGCTGAGGTGGTTGTGTGTTAATGCACACAATTTGGGGGGGGGGGCAGGGGTTGGGCCAACAGCTGAGGTGGTGGGGCTGCCATCACAGGTGGTGGGTCCTCTGCTTGATCTAAATTGGTGACCATGGGGACAGATGGCGATGTTGCTCTCAGCGCCCTCAAACTCCCTATGGTCACCTCCCACTCTAGTGACCTCACCAACTTGAACCTCTGAGACACCTTTAAAATTTTACACTGCTATTACTCAAATCAAAAATAAGCTATTTTATATGTTGCTTTAAAATGCAAATGGTCCAAATATGATCACTTTAGTCTTTGTGCCCTTTCTTTAGGTGTGTTTCCACATATTTACATACCTTCTGGCAGAGTGGGCACTGCAGGTTGGCAATTTTAACTCTGCCTCAGGCATACTTAATAAGTATGCCCCTTTCCTGAACATTCTTAACAAAATGAAACACCCCGAGGTGCTGCCTTATGTTGGCCACCTCGGTGGGGCACAATGGACACTTTACCATCTTCAGCTTAAAAGATGAGTGAAATATTGTTTGAACAGAAAGTTATAACACTTTATGACTGCATCTTAAATAAATATTTTTAACTCTTCAAGATGGCATTATAAATTATGAACAACTGTAGCGTCTGCGTAGAATCATGCATGATCTTTGGGTTTTATGGCTTAAGAGAGCCTTTTAGCTTTTGACATTTGCATATAAATTACAGTCCTGGTCACAGACGTTACACTTATATGGGTGCTAAATGTCAAATGGTTCCCCCCCACTATCAAGGAGATGCTAAACAGTTTCACCACTCTCGCCTTCATTTGGAGTTTCAAACACATTCCAAAGAGACGAAAATGACCCCCGGGGCCAGGCACAATGGGCCTGGCTGACCAAGCAAACTAACACACACACACAAACACACACACGTAAAGACCTTTTACTCTATTATACTCTACAAATATATCTGGTATATTGCATGTGTTGTTTGTACGTTTCCCTATTAGATTAGCTGAGTTACCACTCATTATTTGTATTAGTTAAAGGCCTAAACACTGATATTCAGGTGTATGGATGTATCTTTGGTTTAATCGATTCTAAAGGTCTATTTCTTGGTATCAATATTATCTGCTCTTTATTCCTCAAACAATGATGTACAGTATGTGATTGTGAAACGCATCATACAATTTGTACCATATTTTGGGTTAAAACTGCAGAAATTCCAGACCGGCAATAAAACATGCAAATGGGCCATAAAGGGAAACAAAGGAAACTTCTCCCGCTCAAAAATTCACACCTGGTATTGGCCAGTCCACCCAGAATAGGAACCCTCAAAAGTGATTAGCCCGAAATAATCTTTGCTCAGAAACCCTCTTCGTTTGAGACAACACTTTTCCAAGACTCTCAAGACTTTCCTCTTGAGTTTTTATTTTCCGGCAGTTTTTATCTTCAAGTAACTTTAGTCACTGTGGACTTTTCCTTCTTCGATTGAAACCAATGCAAGTAACCATTTACAATTATTTAGATGCGTGTTTAAGTCTCAGCCCCTTTTAAGGTGATTTTTGATTCTCTGATGTTTCTCAAAGGTTGTGTCTAAAATTGATGTGAAATGCTGCCATTCTTTTACTTTCCTCTCTCTTTTCCTTATTTTGTTTCATTCTGTATATATATGTGTGTTTTGCTTAGTTATATGTTAGATATAGTTTCATTTATTAAATCCCTTATATTCACAATTGATTGTCTCTGTTTGGAAAATGGGATGTTCCTGTTTGACAGAGCAAAGACAAGAAAATACCCAATTTAACTTTATTCAGAGGGCTCCTCATAGCAGTCCGTGGACACACACAAATACAATTCATAAATATGAGCGATTTTGTTGATGAAACCACCTCTATTGTACTCAACACACTCAATGGAACCCATTCTTGTCAGTTTCATATCATAATAATGTATAATTTCCATAAAAAATTAAGTAGAAGAAAGATCCCATCTGCAACCTATTTAATGGACGTTCTGTACAGGTCCCATGGACACAAGTGAATAAAGTGTATTTTACATAAGTATGAGCAATATTGTTGATGAAATCATCTCTACTGTACTCATGACACTCAACAGAACCTATTCATGCAACTTTCAAGTCATAAAACAGTGTAATTTGCATAAAAAAGGAATGTCCACTGAACCACTATGAATGGCCTGCTGAATAAATTGGGACTAGGGCCTAGGGGTTTTGAATGCTTGACTGTGGGGCCCTGACGTAAGACATGGAAAAGGGCCAAAGTCCTCAGGGTTTGAGAAGACCTTTAAAAAAAATCAGCAAAAATATTTAGCGAAAAATGCAGACATGTGCTCACCCCTTTTCTGACCTTTTGACCTCTAAAGGAGGTCGTAGGGTCACCAAACTTTTACGCCCGATTGAGGGGTCCCCTGGAAGGGTTTCGAATTCAGCACGATCGGACCTCTCCTGGTCTTTCCAGTAAAAACATCCCAGTTCCAATTTATTCAGCTGGCTCCTCATAGCAATTTTGTTGATGAAACCACATATACTGTACTCAGCACACTCAGTGGAACCCATTTATGTCGGTTTCATGTCATAATTGTGTACAATTTGCATAAAAAAATAAGTAGAATTGAAAAGATCCCATCTGCAACCTATTTAATGGACGTTCTGTACAGGTCCCATGGACACAAGTAAATAAAGTATATTTTTCATAAGTACGAGAAATATTGTTGATGAAACCATCTCTACTGTACTCACGACACTCAACAGAACCCATTCATGCAACTTTCAGATCATAAAACAGTGTTATTTGCATAAAAAAAGGAATGTTCACGGAACCACTATGAATGGCCCACTGAATAAATTGGGAATGGGATGTTTCTTTATGTTTGATTAAAAATAACATTAATATTGGGGCTAGGCCCTAGGGGCTTCGAATGCTTGACTGTGGCCCTTTTCCATGTCGTACATCAGGAAAAGTCCTCAGCATTTGGGAAGACCTTTAAAAAAAATCAGCAAAAATATTTAGTGAAGAATACTGGCATGTGCTTGCCCCTTTTCTGACCTTTTGACCCCTAAAAAAGGTTGTAGGAACACCAAACTTTTATGTACACTTAAGGGAGTTCCCTTGAGGCAAAGATTTCGAATTCGGCTCGATCAGACCCTTCCGAGCCATGTCCGCGAACCCTCTACAGAAAGCCCATTGAAATAAATTGAGAGCGGGACATTTTTAGGAAGGTCCCACAGGGCCCAAATCACACACAGAATTGCGTCAGAAGCCCCGGAGCGACGTGCTAAATGGGTCTGGGCCTGGGGCCCCAAAAAAACCCCTGATTTTTCAACTATTTCTCCGTCTGCCATTGAAGTCAATGGGAGAGGCCTAGAAACAAGCTCAATTTCAGTGAGACACGCGACTTGACTTAAAAGGCTTAGGAAACCCCCAGGACACTCAAAATCATTGGCCTGAACGGGGGACCCACGGCGGATGTGCGTGCCAAGTTTCGAGGCCCAATGACCTTCCGTCTCCATACGGGAGACGTCCCGCTTTGCATTTAAACGGGTAACTGTTTCATGGAAAGGCTGTACCATTTTTTTAACCTTTTGACCCCTGGATGAGTTCGTAGGGTCACCAAACTTTTCCGCCCACTAAAGGGACCCCTGTCAATATGCGAATGGTGCCCTCTAGTCGATCGGCCCTTTCGGGGCTGTGTCCACGAAACCGCTAGACCAAACCAATTCAAATAAATGGAGAGTGGGATTTTTTTAGAAAGGTGCAAGTGGTCCCAAATTTGACAGGGGTGTTGGTAGCCCCCCCTCCGACGAAGTGCTACACCTAGAGCACTGGTCGATCGGAGCGGCTTTGCTTTGGACATAATTTAAACAGCCAGGGAGGGCATCAGTGAGCATCCGCAGGTCGAGGGCGCCTGCCCCCTGCCTGATGACAACTTGGGGATGCTTTCTGTAAATATAGTGGGTAAACTGACAAATAATGGGTTTGTGGGATGTGGGGGGCGGGGCAAGTGGTCAGCGGGGGTCAAGGAGTCGTTTCGGCACAATAGTGGTGAAATGGACAAATAGTGGGTTCGTGGGATGGGGCCCCTAGCCCAAGTGACCCCCATGTACCTGATAGAGAGATGGACAAATAGTACTTTGGTAGGACGTACAGCCCCATCCATTCACTCAAAGGGAGAATGGACAGATAGTAGGGTTTTGGGAGTGACTACACTGTTTTACCCCTAAAAGTGATTGAAAATGGACATTTAAAAGGTCCATGGACGGGGGGAGGGGTCAACAGGTGATTGTCGCCCCCAGTAGGTGTCCAAAAACCCCCTATTCCGAGGGAAGCAAATCGGAGCATGCGGAATGTGAGGTTAGCAGAAACGTCCCAATTGTCCTTTAAATAACAGGCTAATGGGATCCAAATTAGCCCTATGGTCCCTTATGTAATTATGGTAATTATGCATGCATTGGCAATTTATTTGAATGGGCCTTTGACCGCGAACCCTTCGGCTCGAATTTGTGTGGGGACGGGTGCTGCTGCGGCAGTGTGGGAATTAGGTAAGGCTCCTGCGGGAGCGAGAACTGCAGCGGCAGTGGGGAAATACAGAAAACGGCTCCTACGGGTGCGGGAACTGCTGTGGCAGTGGGGAAAATAGGGGAAAGTCTCCTGAGGGAACTGCTGCGGCAGTGGGGAAATACGGAGAAGCTCCTGCGGGAGCGGGGACTGCTGCGGCAGTGGGGAAATATAGAAAACAGTCCTGCAAGAGCGGGCACTGCTGCGGCAGTGGGGAATATGGAAAATATCCTGCGGGAGCGGGCACTGCTGCGGTAGTGTGGGAATTTAGGTAAGGCTCCTGTGGGAGCGGGAACTGCTGAGGCAATGGGGAAATACAGATAAGGCTCCTGCGGGAGCGGGGTGCTACTGGGATGGCTGTAGTGAGGATAGGCTGACATAGGTGGATTAGGTGATGTTAAAAAGGTGTTAGCTATGGTGGGTCTGAAGTTTGAGTGAACGGGGATGTACTGACGTTAAAGGTGTCGGCCGATAACCTGTCCGCTTAGATAAACTTTAATGGAGCTGATTTGTAGGTTTTTGTTGATGTTGAGGTGAGAGATGAATGAGGTGATAGCGAGCAAGGAAAAGTCGGGGAATGGCAGGTTGTAAGCAGAGTGAAATGCTTTAAAGCATTTCCATGCTGTTAGATAAGATTGGAGGGTCCTAGGTGAGACGGCTTGTAGGATAGAATTGAGGGAAGCTTCGAGGAGAGGTTTCAGTAGATGGTTTACGAGAATATCAGCTCTGAATAGGGAGGGACTGGGGTTGGGATGGTTCCGCCTCTGGTGCCAGCAGTCTGAACTTCTGACAAAATCTGTGTCCTGATGCTGCTGGCTACGGGGGGTGGTTCCAAGGCTAGAGCATTCGGAGGGATGGGAAGTGGCGTGGCAGATAAAGAGAAGGAAGATAAAGAGAAGGAAGAGCGAGCATGCGAGGGGGGAGGAGGAAAGGTAGCCGCCAGAACTGCTTGCAGAGGCATGCTCATGCTTGGGACGGCTCCGGGAGTGGAAGAAAGAGGGGGAAAGAGAGGGGGAATGGCAGGCGTCGGGGCCTGCGCCATTGGCGGATGCATGCTCACGCTTGGGATAGCTCAGGGAGCGGAAGAAAGAGGGGGAAAGATAGGGGGAATGGCAGGCGTCAGGGCCTGTGCCATTAGCGGAGGCAGCCTCACGCTAGGGTTGGAGGGTGGGGTTGCAGGCCATGGGTAGGGGAGGGAAAGGGGGTTGGTAAGGAAACGGCTGTGGATGGGTCTGCGCCACTAGCAGAGGCGTGCTCACACTAGCATCTGGTATGGGAGCTGGAGGTCACTGAAAAGGAAAAATGGGTAAGAAGTAGCAGGAGGAAAGTCTGAGATGTGAGGGCCTGTGTGGCAAGCGGAAGCAGCTTTGCGCTTGCTTCTCATGCTGTAGCTGTAGGCCACAAGAAGGGAGTCCTGAAGACCCTGTGCATCTCAGTGAGGTTTTATACATGCACAGTAAGGCGAATGCAACGCTTTCAGACATTTCAGTGTGGATGATCAACTTTGGAAAAAATGCCTTGTTTGCTTCATAGTAAAAAAAATGGCATCAACATCCGTTTATGTCATAACGTCGTTTAACAAACTTTAGCCCCGAAAACCTGCTTTTAGCGACTCCACCTGAAAATTTATTAATTTGCAACACGGCCTGCACCGCTAGCGGAGGCAGCCTCAAACTAGCGTCTGCTACGAGAGCTGGAGGCCCGGCTGCGTACGACGCTGCGGCTGGAAGAGCCACGGTGAAAGGCTGAGCCGCAGCAGGAAGCGAGTGAGGCTTTGCTGCGTTGAGATCTGGGGCGCAGCCCAGGCTCGTTGAAGGCCTGCTGCTGCTGCGACCCAGCGCTCGAGGAGAGCCAGGTCTTGTGCGGGACGATGGTGGTGTTCGAGCGAGGCGAACTCGGGGCTTTGCACGATCTATTGGCCAGAACGCATGGCTGGTCGAGAAGAGCAGCGGCCGCGATGAAGCCTGCTGCTCGGCAGCCCAGTCTGGTGGGGAAGGAGTGATCATGGGGCCGGCAAATTGCAGCGGATCTGAAAAAATCCCCAGTATAGGTCTCTTCGTTGGACGGGAAATTGGGTCTGTGATAAGATGGCAAAGGGAGAAAACCGAATGCTGAAAGACTAGAGATAGTGAAGATAAGACTGCTTTGATTATTTATAGGGGTTCTCTCTTGTGCTGGTTGGATAGATGGTGTAATTACTGGTGTTGGACTGGCCGTGTTAATTATCTGTGCGTGCTCCTCCCGAAATTTGTTAATAAAACATCACTTAGCTTACCTCTACATGCTTGCGAAGGGTTTATGTCGAGATTTTATAAGCTGCTAGTTTGGTCTCCCTAGGCAAACACTGCTTACACTGCATAATAGAGCTTTACTTTATTTGTATATGTACAGCACTTTGGCATACACTAGCTGTTTTTAAATGTGCTATATAAATAAACTGACCTTGACCTTGACCTTAAATATGGCCAGGGGTTCACTTCATTTCCTTCGAGTTCAACTTCAGCAGAATACAACGGGGTTTCATTTTCAGCTGGGTCTGCACCATAACGCCCATCTTGTCCGTCTGCATCTTTATTATGATTTTAGTGCCAGTTGGTTCTCCCACCCATTATTTACTGCAGTAGTTTCCAGGGAGCGATTTTTTTTTTACTCAGCAATTAATGTGTTTTAAAATGTAGCGAAGTACAACCTTTTTTGATCTCAAGCGAGTGTTAACTACGGCTACTCACAAATCAGGCAACCAACTGGACCTTATTTACACACGACACTACTCCACTGATCATGTACTGGTTACTCCACACTCTAAAAAAAAATCCTCAAAAATGGATAAAGTACTGGCAGAAAATTACCAGGACATTTTCTGCTACATTTACGGACATTTCCTTCAACATTAAAATGGAAAATTCTGTAGATTTAAATTTACTTTTGTATCATAAACGGACAATCCGTTATGCAGAAATTTCAAAAAAATTATAGCATAGGCCTATCTTTAGTAGCAAATAAATCCAGCACAATAAATACGCATCTTTATTATGATTTTAGTGCCAGTTGGTTCTCCCACCCATTATTTACTGCAGTAGTTTCCAGGGAGCGATTTTTTTTTTACTCAGCAATTAATGTGTTTTAAAATGTAGCGAAGTACAACCTTTTTTGATCTCAAGCGAGTGTTAACTACGGCTACTCACAAATCAGGCAACCAACTGGACCTTATTTACACACGACACTACTCCACTGATCATGTACTGGTTACTCCACACTCTAAAAAAAAATCCTCAAAAATGGATAAAGTACTGGCAGAAAATTACCAGGACATTTTCTGCTACATTTACGGACATTTCCTTCAACATTAAAATGGAAAATTCTGTAGATTTAAATTTACTTTTGTATCATAAACGGACAATCCGTTATGCAGAAATTTCAAAAAAATTATAGCATAGGCCTATCTTTAGTAGCAAATAAATCCAGCACAATATATACAAATTGAACATGGTTTATTTTTACCTCATGTAAACATTCTTTAAACAACAACAGGCAGAAAAAATAAAACATGAGCAGGTACTTGTACAATATTGGTGTTGCACCAAATAGTGGTCACAAAGATAAACTTGAAACAGTCAAGATTCAAATCCATAGGAAAAAATTAATACAAAGACAGGGCTGTCATTAATAACAACTGCTATAGACTTATAGTCAATAGTCAAGTGAAATTTTACAGTGTTGACACCATTTTCCTATAGGAGAACACAATATTATTTAAAAGGACACCCAGAAATGTGAATTCTGTCATCAGTTACTCACCCTCATACCGTTCCAAATCCATAAGATTTTCATTCATATTTGGAACACAAATGAATAGTATTTTTAATGAAATATCTGTGCTTTCGGTCCCTCCATTGACAGCCTACAACTACAATTTCAAGGTCCAATAAGGTATAGCTGTCTGATTTCATTAAAAAGGATTTTCATTAGTGTTCCAAAAATGAACAAAAGTCTAACAGGATTGGAACGAGATTTTTCATATAATATTTTGGGTGAACTAACCCTTTAAGTTAGATTACTAACCTCTAATTCAGGGGTTTTCAAACTTTTTTATCCCAGGGACCCCCAAATATGATGATTCCTTGCAGGGGACCCCCTTGCCTCTAAAATATAAAGGAAACTATGTATTTTAAGTATATGCATGTAAACTAAAATTCTGTATAATGTAAAGACATATTGCAATTCATATTTCAATAAACAGCCATGTGAAATGCTATTGTTTTAATAATTTATTTTATTATTAGCCAAAAGTGATTCTCAAAATTAACAACTTCCAAATTCTGAAACAAAACAAAAAAATGCTAAATATTTACATTAACTGAACAGGGTACCTTTTCTAAATAAGGCACTGGTAGATGAAAAGTTAAACCTGAAGGACAACATTTGTAGTTTCTAGTTTTTGTTTTTGTTATGTTTTTCTGGAAAACTGCAAAATATTTACATTGAACTGGGTTCCCTTTCTAATTAAGACACTGGTAAATGAAAAGTTAAACCCAAAAGACAAAATTTGTAGATTCTGTATCTATCTTATTGTGGTGGGAGGACCAAACGACAGACACAGTGAGTGTGGCATCAGGCCTCGCTCTTTTATTAACAGAAAATAAACAAAGTGTCCAGAAAAAGGGAATCAAGTGTCCAAAATAAACAGGGAATCTGGTGTCCGCGTCGTGCTGCGGGGTTCGTGAAGGGAAGGGCAGTGGTCAGGAAGGAAGGGTCCAGGTAAGGGGTGGAGTCCGGTGGCCGCACGCGCTCCCCTCTCCGGTCCGGGGTGCGGCAGCTTCTTCCAGCGGCTGCATCCTTCTCGTTGCCCACGGCGCGCAAAGGGACTAGACGGCCCGGCATCCTGGCCCGACGGCCGTGTAACGGGTGCGGTTCTCGTCCAGACCATGGGTCCGGCAGCTCACGACTCTGGCGGTGCGGGAGTCCCTCTACGCACCCTTCCTGGACCCACGAGGACACCAGCGTGCATGCATGGGGAAGAGACAGGTCTCCCGAGGAGAGGCGCGCTCGGCATTTAAACAGAGGCGGTGATGAGGCTCTATTCGGTTCAGGTGTGCCCCATCACACACCCACTCCTGTCGGGAGCCTGGCGAAGGGCGGCGATTAAGGGACGGGGTGATGCTGATAATTAGGGGAAGGCAGCCGACTCGTCACACTTATATATATATCTTTTCTGTATAATATTTTCATTAACTGAACAGGGTACCTTCTTTCACAGTATTACAGTGTGACAAGTTAAACCTGAAGGACAGCATTTGCATTACAAATACAATCAAACCAATTTGAATGATTTACGGATTCAAAAACTCCTAATGGGATGGATGAGCTTGGTGGCTTCTACATAGTTTGTCATAGCGTGGTTTCATTTTAGTGAGAGCTAAAATGAGAGAGCTAATATTGAGAGGTTGTCACTTTCAACCTCCAGACGGGCTCTGTGCTTAGACTGAAGTACTTTCAGTACTAAAAATCCACCTTCACACAAATAAGTTGTGGCAAAAGGTAAAATACATTTTATTGCCTTCTCTGACAACACAGGGTAGTCCTCTCTCACAGACATCCAAAACTCTGATAGAGGAAGACATGGGAACCTTGTTTTCATTCCACCACCATTTGTCAAGTCAATCGGTTGCTCCTGGGCTGCTAGATCCAGATGAGTGCCAACCCCTGGTGCAAATGGGTTCCTAACAAAGTCCAGGTGGTTGTTGTTCAAATCAGGGAAAAACTGTTTAAAATAGCCCTGGAGATGTGACAGGTAAGGACAACATTTGTAGTTTCTAGTTTTTGTTTTTGTTATGTTTTTCTGGAAAACTGCAAAATATTTACATTGAACTGGGTTCCCTTTCTAATTAAGACACTGGTAAATGAAAAGTTAAACCCAAAAGACAAAATTTGTAGATTCTGTATCTATCTTATTGTGGTGGGAGGACCAAACGACAGACACAGTGAGTGTGGCATCAGGCCTCGCTCTTTTATTAACAGAAAATAAACAAAGTGTCCAGAAAAAGGGAATCAAGTGTCCAAAATAAACAGGGAATCTGGTGTCCGCGTCGTGCTGCGGGGTTCGTGAAGGGAAGGGCAGTGGTCAGGAAGGAAGGGTCCAGGTAAGGGGTGGAGTCCGGTGGCCGCACGCACTCCCCTCTCCGGTCCGGGGTGCGGCAGCTTCTTCCAGCGGCTGCATCCTTCTCGTTGCCCACGGCGCGCAAAGGGACTAGACGGCCCGGCATCCTGGCCCGACGGCCGTGTAACGGGTGCGGTTCTCGTCCAGACCATGGGTCCGGCAGCTCACGACTCTGGCGGTGTGGGAGTCCCTCTATGCACCCTTCCTGGACCCACGAGGACACCAGCGTGCATGCATGGGGAAGAGACAGAGGAGAGGCGGAGAGGCGCGCTCGGCATTTAAACAGAGGCGGTGATGAGGCTCTATTCGGTTCAGGTGTGCCCCATCACACCTGTCGGGATGTCGGGAGCCTGGCGAAGGGCGGCGATTAAGGGACGGGGTGATGCTGATAATTAGGGGAAGGCAGCCGACTCGTCACACTTATATATATATCTTTTCTGTATAATATTTTCATTAACTGAACAGGGTACCTTCTTTCACAGTATTACAGTGTGACAAGTTAAACCTGAAGGACAGCATTTGCATTACAAATACAATCAAACCAATTTGAATGATTTACGGATTCAAAAACTCCTAATGGGATGGATGAGCTTGGTGGCTTCTACATAGTTTGTCATAGCGTGGTTTCATTTTAGTGAGAGCTAAAATGAGAGAGCTAATATTGAGAGGTTGTCACTTTCAACCTCCAGACGGGCTCTGTGCTTAGACTGAAGTACTTTCAGTACTAAAAATCCACCTTCACACAAATAAGTTGTGGCAAAAGGTAAAATACATTTTATTGCCTTCTCTGACAACACAGGGTAGTCCTCTCTCACAGACATCCAAAACTCTGATAGAGGAAGACATGGGAACCTTGTTTTCATTCCACCACCATTTGTCAAGTCAATCGGTTGCTCCTGGGCTGCTAGATCCAGATGAGTGCCAACCCCTGGTGCAAATGGGTTCCTAACAAAGTCCAGGTGGTTGTTGTTCAAATCAGGGAAAAACTGTTTAAAATAGCCCTGGAGATGTGACAGGTGAGACTGAATTATGGGCGTGATGTTGTCAGCAGTAGAGGAGATGCGCTCCTGGTTGTAGAGAGAAAATATTTATGTTACTCCCTCTTGCAGTTTGCTTTCCCACAGGGATAATTTTTGCGTGCATGCGTGCACCATATCTTGTGCGTTCAGTATGTGAATATTGTGTCCTTGCATGCTCTGACTAAGGACACTGAGATGCTGGAAAAAATCTGCCATGTATGACAACTTCAGTATCCATGAGTCATCTTCAAAACATTTGGCAAGCTCTTCATCACAGAGAAACTCTCAGCTCTTTGCGCAGCGCATACACGCGACTTAACACGGCCCGCGGGAAAGCCAGCATACCTCTGAGTGGAGCAGCAAATCCTTGTAATCAGCACCCATTTCTTTGCAGAGTAAACTGAAGAGGCTGTGTTTCAAGGGGCATGATTTTACATAGTTCACCGTTTTTACTATATCCCTCAGCACTTGATGCAAATAATCTTCAATGTGTTTGGCCACAAGAGCCTCACGGTGAAGTATACAGTGTGTGGCAACAGCGTTGGGGGCTTTCTCTTTGATCAGAGTCACGATGCCCCTAAGCTTGCCAGTCATAGCAGTCACTGGTCAGTACACACTCCAACACACCGAGACCAGTCTATTGAATTGTCCGTCATGAACTGATCCATATATTAAACCTCCTGGGGTCGACGGTGGCGCCGGCGCCACCAGTGCATGTTTTACTGATAAGAGCAAAATAACTTAAAATACTCGTTCATTTTTGTTTGTACACATAAGAGTAATACACCATTCGAATCGGTAAAGGGTCTACTTTTATTTGTGTACACTCACAATATCAACAAAACATTGTGCTTTTGCAAAATAAAGAAAATAAACAGGGTGTGCTTTTAGCAGTCTCATTCTCCACGCATATCTGTTTGAAACGCGTCACTAAAATGGACTGAAACTCAGCGAATATTTGACACACACACATGAGAGACATATCTATAGAAAGCTTAACATGTCTACCTTTAAACGAAGTATTATGTGACAAAGTAATCAGTATGAAACCAACGCGATGTCAAGTCTTGGCCGTCGCCCTCATTATCGCTAATGTGACCGCGCCCACGCGCAGATCGCGCTTTTGTTATTACAATCATCCACGTGAAACACGCGCATATAAACTCCCACATCTCAGCAAACACAGCAGCGAGACGTTTCCTCAAGTTCATCTCGGCTACTTCGCTTCTGGAAGAAGACGCCCTGAGAGAAATACGCTTTGGATTTTCATCAGAAGAGGATATAGTAAGTCTTTTTTTATTTGCCTACTTGCATTAGTTGCTATTGTGTTACTGTGACATAACTTGTACATATTTTACTAGTTACTTTTTCCAAACCATGATTCCTGACTAAATGTACAATCAAGTGAAACATTATGAAGATTCATTCACTGCATGTCTCACAAGCCAGGAAGTTTTTTTTATGTTCTATAAAATAGACCACAACAATATAAAAGTAATGTGAGTTATTATGTTGAATGTTTTATACTCGGTCATTGGCGTTCGCGATCGTCTGATGTGTAAACGTATCAAGTAAGCTGTAAATAAGTGATGCATCGAAGGATATAAGTCTTTTTTTATTTGCCTACTTGCATTAGTTGCTATTGTGTTACTGTGACATAACTTGTACATATTTTACTAGTTACTTTTTCCAAACCATGATTCCTGACTAAATGTACAATCAAGTGAAACATTATGAAGATTCATTCACTGCATGTCTCACAAGCCAGGAAGTTTTTTTTTATGTTCTATAAAATAGACCACAACAATATAAAAGTAATGTGAGTTATGTTGAATGTTTTATACTCGGTTATTGGCGTTCGCGATCGTCTGATGTGTAACCGTATCAAGTAAGCTGTAAATAAGTGA
>NW_015506407.1:66942-67305 GCF_001515645.1 Sinocyclocheilus grahami
TGTTTATAAAATTATTTTAGGACCGAATACACCACTCTTGCCTTCACCTGCATCTCTCACAGGAAGGGGATGCTCGTTCAGTTTTCAACTCCATTCAGAATCTTAGAGTAAGTGTGCATTCACTATTTTACAGATGTTACTTTCATTTGATTTATTTGCTGTATGGTAAACTATGTTTGTTATGTGGTAATTGTGTTCTTTGTTTTGTTAAATTAGTACTAGTATCAGTGAACATCATAATAATGTAGTTTGTGTAAACAGCATGCTTGCTTTTTTATTTCAGATGTGAGAGTAACAGTGTAAAGGAACCTGTTGCAAAGAGAGCCAAAGCAAAGCAGCCCACTTGGTCATGGAAATGGAGAT